>NC_136267.1:101679126-101919126 GCF_964187855.1 Myxine glutinosa
CGACTGGCCTGTCCTTCCCTGCCATCAATCCCTGTGTAAGTCAGTCTTGTTCCGTTTGTCTGTGGTCTGTCTGGGATAGATAAGATTGTGTCTAAGTGCCTATCTCTTCTGTGCTTTACCTCTTGCCTTGTAAGCTACTCCTTTTCTCCACCACCAATTATATCCTCCTCCGGAGGTCTTGAGAACTGTACCCCCTTGTGTCGTTTCATTTATCCCAGCCGTTGTGTCCCTTTCCTTCATTGATTTAGCATAGCGCGATTTGGTCAACGTCGGGTGGAATCGGGTAAAACTGTGCGAACACGGCGGCCATTCCGCTCGGCCCATCATAACATCTAAGCCGTGTCCGTAACTATATATATATATATATCTATATATATATATATATATACAATATATATACTATATATATATATATATATATTATATATATATTATATATAATATATATATATAATATATCTATATATATAAAGTAGAGTTGGCCTCTGTGTCTGTATCCTGATCTATCTACGATCTCTAAGATCTCGAGAACCCGTGGACGGATTTTGCGAGCGGAAAGTACTGTTCGACTCGGGATGGTCCCAGGAATGTCACGGAGACATAAACATTTAAAAAATTTCGGGTTTTAAAATTAGCGTATTATTAGCACTAGCAGAAGAGAGAGGGATTCGAAGGGAGGGAGCGCAGCGCTCTCTAGCGCTTCTGACTACAGCACACCTTAAAATTAAAAAAACTTCGGGTTTTAAAATTAGTGTGTTACGCGTAATTAGCGCTAGCAGAAGAGGGAGGGAATCTAAGGGAGGGAGCGCAGTGCTCCCTCCAGCGGCTTCTGTTAGCGTAATTAGCGTATTTCGGAACGTTAATTTTTCAACTTCATTATTCGGAATCAGTACGTCCCAGAGAACCTTCGTAACGTTACTTTTTCAACTTCATTCCGATTGACATGGGACCAACGGCATGTGACAAAGAGTGAAACATACAGGCTACATTATTTGACGACAATGAGTTCCGACTTCCGACCTCGGTGGGATGACAGGCTGAGTCAACCCCCCTGGTGTGTGAAGGGGGGAGGAGGAGGGGAGGGGGGAAGAGAAGGGGAGGGGAACGAGGGGAAGGGGATGGGAGGGGGGAGGGGAGGCGGAAGGGGGGAGGGGGGGAGGGGAGGGGGTGGGGGAGGGGAAAGGGGGGGGGGAGGGGGAAAGGGGGGGGAGGGGGAGGCGGATGAGGCCCTTCTTCCCCTGCGACTGCAACCCCGCCACCCTTCCCTCCCCCCTTCCCCTCCCCCCCTCCCCCCCCTTCCCCCCTCCCCCCCCATTCCCCCTCCCCTCCTCTTCCCCCTCCCCTCCTCCTCCCCCGCTTCCCCCCTCCCCCCTCCCCCCCGTTCCCCCCTCCCCTCCTCTTCCCCCTCCCCTCCTCCTCCCACTCCCGTGCAAAGCCGGGTACCTCTGCTAGTATATATATAATATATATTATATATATATATATATTATATATATATATATATATATATTGTTGTGGAAATGAGAATTGTGTTTTTTTATTGTTGTAAAAAATATCACCCTCCTTCCTCCTCCAGTTGTGTATAAAGGTCGAAGGGCGTCCCTTAGTTAGGACATATACAATCACGTTAGCCCAATCATAGATTTCCTCCTTGTTGGTAGTTATTTCCTTATTCAGTGTATTAGGTTAGGCTTTGTCTTCCATTAATTAATATTCCATTGCACCAAATTCAAATAGAGTAGATTCCCTTTCATTCCCATTCCTAAAGCCTCGATTGCCAACTGCATTCGCTGCCATTGCCATGTGCTCCGGCTCGGAGAAGAAAGGCGTGTCTCCACCTCATCATAGAAGGAGGAGTGAGTCGGCCCCCGCTCAACCACCCAGCCAAAGGGGTTTGGCTTGAGCGGGCGGGAGAAAGAACGATCGGGGAGGTTCAAAAAGGTTAGAGGGGGGCATATATAACCCGCACCACGTGGCCCCCACCTGAGACGAGCTTCAGAGAGAGACGGGAGACGCGTAAGAGAGGAGCCCTGGAGAGCAAGCATTGAAAGAGAGTCCTGAGAGCAAGCGTTGAGAGAAAGTCCTGAGAGCAAGTAAGAGCAGTACCACGCAGCTTTGACTCCACCAGGCAGCGTTGGCTCCACCAGGCAGCTCCGACCCGTTACCCCGCGGGAGCCAGATTGCAGTGGCATCGGTGGCCGTCGAGGGTCCAGCCCCGACGCCGTGCGGGGTCAAGCTCCAGCCAGCTCCGTGCCTTCCTCTCCCTCCAGCCCATATACCACCTGCCGTTCCTGTCATCATCCCCAGTGTAAGTGTGCTTGTAGTCTGTCTTTGTCTTGTCCTAGGGTATTAATTAAGACTGTAGGTAAGCTAGCGTTGCACTGTGTCTCCTTGATTCCTTCTGTCTTTATTTTATTATCTTTCCTTCTTCCTTGGTTATTTTGGTCCTGTAAATAATAGTAATAAATATAGTAGCATTTCCAACCCTTTTGTCTTCGTCTTCCTCTTCTTCACATCCTTGTCGTTTTGGTGATTTCCCAATGAATACCGGTGGCACGATTTGGCCAACGTTTAAGGAATTGGGTCTAGTCTTGGTAAACGGCTCACGCCGCAGTTCGCTTCACTCGGCGCAACATCCATTACGCTGCGGCTGTGAGCGGGGGGTGTTCCTTCGCGTACCGGGAAGCGCTGGTATTTAGGTCATAGGACTTGTGGGCCTAAAACCCTACCAGCGCCGACCGGGCGTTGGCGTCATACCCCCCGGGGACCCACGTCGGTCAGGAACAGACGAGGGGCTTAATCCCCCCTCGATAACGGGAACCGAGGCCGACGTCGGGTTCCGCAACAATATATATATATATATATATATATATATGTATATATATATATATATATATATATATATATATATATATATATATATATGTATATATATATATATATATATATATATATATATATATATATATACAGTATATATATATATATATATATATATATATATATATATATATAAATATATATCACGACATGTGAAACGTAATGAACGGATTCAGACGAAACTTGGTGGGTTGATTGTGTGACATGGAAGAATTGATTCAATTTTGGTGAAGATTTGAATTCGGATCAGAGAATTTTAAGTGACTATTTACCATTGAGCGATAGGGCTAAAAACGATTTATAGCACGATATATCAAAAAGTTGTGGATGACATGACAAAACTAGGTGGATAACTTGGTAAGGTGACAAGAACAAGCAGATTAGATTTTGGTTCAAGTTCTAATCCAAATCTGGCCGATCAGTGGGATACAAAACATAAATTCTTCAGCCTAGTGGAGGATTGCTCACCACAGGGTACTGTTCTAGTTTTTATATATATTTTTGCGGTTTTGAGAACCCACACAAGGTAACATCATTAAAGGTTAAAGGTTGCACCCCATAGATAGGCCACAAGCAACACGTAGGTCACCTTAGGACGTTAGTTATTTCATAGTATGTGTTTAGGATAAGGCCATTCCCAATAGTTGCATCTGCGTTGTGTAGAACAAATAAGAGTAGGCCCCCGTTCGTCCATTTTTTGCAGCCTCCCTCCAAATCGACGCCATTAAGCGCTATCCAGTCTGCACCCCATTGCCCCTCGCAGTTTGTTACACCTCCTTTGCCAGCAGCGTTCGCTGCCCTTGGGATTCCGCTCGAACCAGTCCAAATGCCATGAGGTAAGGCCCGAAAAGGGGGCGGAGCGCAAGGGTGGGGGTGTGGCCACGTCAAGCAGCCGTCAAAGGCGGAGCCGGTAAGCCCTCAACAGCCAATCAGGGCTGAGGCGGACATCGCCTGACAGGGTGTGGCTGGACATTCCAGAGGGTTCGCTGGGCGTGGCAATATAACCCTTCGCGCGAGGCCCCCAGCTCAGTTGAGTTATGAGCAGGGAGAGGCAGGCGCTCGAGTCTTGAATGAGTTATGAGCCGGGGTCCTCAGTTGAGTTGAGCTACGAGTCTTGATCGGAGTTGAGAAGGGAGAGGCAGGTGCTCGAGTTATGAGCCGGGGTCCTCTGCTGAATGAGTTGTGTTACCGGAGAGACGAGTTAAGGGAGAGGCGCTTGGTTCGTGTGAGAGTTACGAGAGGGAGAGACGCGTGGTGACAAGCCTTGAAAGGATTGATTGTGCTTTACAAAGGGCTGGTGCGCGGCACGCATTGCAGAGGACTGCAGCGTGGAGAAGGGCTTGTGCAGAAGGACGTTGGTGAAAGGCGCTTAGTAACACCGTTGGGGGAAATGGCGCATTGTTCATAGCAATACCGGGGGCGCGTATAACGGCGCCGGTACAAGTATTACATACGCCATATAATCGCCACTTACCGATCCCCGGATATATAATTGTCCACCTCGCGCCTATGCCACGCGGAGAGCTGCCTGCCGTCTTCCACCATCTGCACGGTACGAGTCGGGGAACCGAACGAGCTGTGGACCCTTGGACCCTCAACCCGACCATCGACAAGCCCCGTGTGAGTGAGTCTGAGAGTGAGTCTGAGTGTCAACGGGCCCGCGTCCAGGGAATAAGTAAGACTGTATAAGGCTGCCCTGTGTATCTGCTTCTTCCTCTTCCCTGTACATTATCTTCTTCTTTTCCTCTTCTAATTGTACAAATTGTGAATAAATTGCCTGTTCTTCCTGTTTTCCTCTTAATCCGATCATCCTAGTGATTTCTCAATTGGGTAAGCGTGGCACGATTACAACCGCTTAGAATCGGGTTTAGTACCTGTTAACGGCCCGAATCGCGGCTCGCTTCGCTCGGCGTGTCCACTAACGCCGTGGTTCGTGTGGGCTTATTTCCTTGCTTCACGGCCGGTGTTAGTACTTCGGTAATCGCACTAATTCGACCAACAGCCCTATTTAACACCGACCGGAAGGAACGTGATAGCCCCGGGATCGCGTCGGCCAGTAAAAGGACAAGGGGATTAATCCCCCCTTGATAAGGGGGAGGCCGACATTTGGAGATCCGCAACAATATATATACATATATACTACAAAAACTGAAAAACTACAGAATCAAATCCAACAAAAACTACAGAATTGCCGCGTTTTCAGGCATGGTTTTCCAGGCCTTGAGGCTTTGTTGTTTCCTCTTGACGGTCGTTTGTGGTACATTTACTTTCGTGTGTGGTCCATTTTTCCAGCCTTTTTTCATCCCATACTTCCCCGAACATCTTACCCTCTGTTTCGTCTTAATACAAAAAAAAATAAAAAAAAATAAAAAAAATTCCTTCTCTTTCCCGTGTTCGTTCGTTCTTCGACCACGTGTTTCGCCCCACCCGTTTTTTCTGTTTTTTTTCCTCTGTTTCCTTCATAAGTCGATCCTCTCCAGCCAAAGGACACCTTTCCGAACTCCAGTTCTCAACACCGCTCCCACCCCCCCCCCCCCCATTCCCCCAGGCCCCTTCCCACACCTCCTCCCCCAAGCCCTCTACCTCCCACAGATCTCCCGATGTCTCTGCTCTCAAATGTTGTACTTGTGTGCTTCCCCCTCTCTTCTCATCTTGTCTCCCGCTCCCTTTATTATGTCTTATGTGTCCATTTTTTTTGTCATTAATGTTAGCTCTTATTCGAGCCTCGATCTTGTATACGAAAAAACAAAAAAATTCATGTTGCCTAAGGGTACCCGAAGTATTGTTTCTGTCAGGGGAGAATATCTGGGGTTCTGTGGGTTCAGTGGGGTTGTGAAGACCCCAATTCTCTCGTAAATGGATATCATATAGCGCCCCCAGTGGTATCCAGCATTACAAACCATCTTACACTGAACTAGACATCTTCCATCTGCTTGAAAGTCGGCCAACATCACCTTCATCAACCATCGTTTCTCATAGTCTGGAGAAGCACCCAAATTCTCGCTATGTAAATGTGTATCATATCGAGACACCTGGTGGGAGGTGCCATTCCATGTAATCCTTTTCTGGGGGAATTAACCCAGATAAGTTCTTCGTTGGTATCACAGAGTTCAACAAGGTGGTGTAGAGGTAACGATACTTACCAAGTTGAGCCGTCTATAGTCTGGGTTAGATTCTTGACCAGATGACTCTTTGTTCTCAGGTGGTGGTCACAGGTGGTTCTTTCCATCAATGAGTATCATTCCACGAATGCGTGTTTACCTGGGAATTCACCGGCTGGCATTGATTGCTGGTGAAATTCAAAAAACCCATGTCTGTCTGTCAATGAAGAGTAGGCAGGTTGTTGTCCTATTGCCAATACTTAGGCCAAACACCTGCCATAACCTTGCTTGAAAAGGTGAAGTACGGACAATCCCCTTCGGTTGGCATCCATGGGGAGAAGGAAATTCCTCTTGAGGAAATGCCCCGCTGAGTACGGTGAGAAACGCGGCGCCATTGTTATGACGTCGCTGGTACCCAGAGTATCCAGGGAAGTGACGTTAGTGATGGCACTTTCCCCAAGCTCAATGGTTGTGTTAAGCGTTTGTCTCATCAGTACTGTATGTCCGTGTGTGTGTGTGTGTGTGTGTGTGTGTGTGTGTGTGTGTGTGTGTGTATATGTGTGTGTGTGTGTGTGTGTGTGTGTGTGTGTATGCGTCTATGTGTGTGCATGTGCGCGTGTGTGTGTGTGTGTGTGTGTGTGTGTGTGTGTGTGTGTGTGTGTGTGTGTGTGTGTGTGTGTGTGTGTGTGTGTGTATGCATATGTGTGTGTGTGCATGTGCGCTTGTATGTGTGTGTGTGTGTGGATGTGTGCGTGTATATGGATGTGTGCGTGTTTATGTGTGTGTGTGTGTGTGTGTGTGTGTGTGTGTGTGTGTGTGTGTGTGTGTGTGCATGTGCATTTGTGTGTGTGTGTGTGTATGCGTCTGTGTGTGTGCATGTGCGGTTGTATGTGTGTATGTGTGTGTGTGCTTGTGTGTGTGTGTGTGTATGTATGTGTATTTGTGTGTGTGTGTGTGTGTGTGTGTGTGTGTGTGTGTGTGTGTGTGTGTGTGTGCTCTATTACGAGCCTTAGTCCATGTATATAAAAAGCAGTGAGATGGGAATTGAGGTCTATTTTCCCATAGAAAAAGCAGTCTGGCATTCCAACATTTTATTAAATTCATTGGACAGATCAGATCTCAGAGCAATTGAGGGTTTTGCACGTATAATGTAATAAATGCACAGTGCTGTTCATTAAAGTTGTATGAAGTTAAGAATTAATTAGTGGCTATACAACCCTGAAGCCTAATTGGGGGTTTCCAACCAACACCAAATAATTAGGATTCAATTCGCAACGAAATACCAGATATCTCTGAAATGTGTGCACTCGCCTTTGAGCTGTGCGTACCCGGGTTCGAATCTCGACACAAATGGAAAAACTCTCACCCAGGTCGATGCTGTCGATCGGAAGGACGTCAAGCCGATGGACCCGTCTCCCAGCACCGGTTATTGGTCGATGGTACAAAAATTATTTTGGTCTTTTTTTCGAAAAATTCGTGTTTCGTGCATTCCTCTTTTCTCTCGCCTCTGGAACAAACTCCCTCACTCTCTTCAATCCCACTCCTCCCTCCAGCTGTTCACCACCATCTCTTATCTTCCCCCATCCAAAACCTTGATCTTTTCTACCCCCGTTAATTCACCCCAGATCCACTTTTTTGAAATACCGACTTCTTTCCTGGAAGTCTTTGCAGTGTCCATGTGTTTTTTTTTACCTCTCCCACCCAACCTTCCAATGCCTCCTCCCCCCAAGCCCTCTCCCTCCCACAGATCTCCCGATGTCCCTGCTCTCCATCTTGTCTCCCGCTCCTTTTATCACATGTTTTATGTGTCAGTTTGTCTTTTTGTGATTAATGTTATCTCTTACACGAGCCTCGACCTTGTATACCAAAAAAAATTTCCTTTTATTGTTTTTAAACTTATTTTCCACCTTGATTTGCCTATAAATATGTAACCTAAAAATGTCTCACTCATGTTGGTGAGAGTATCCTCAATCGTCATGGAATTCGTTGATGTGCATCGATCTGCATGAATTTGTTTTTCTTCGTTTAAGACGGAAGTGTATTTATATTTAGCTTCAGAGCTGCGCCCCATTTTTCAGACTAGTAAAGCTAATTTGGAGCTTTTCCCGTTACCAAGTCAACTCGCTACTGCAGCTACTGCTGCTTTGATGAATCACTGTGCTTCTTACTCTAATGCCTCGCGGCACTTTAGCGCATTTAACAAACCACACGCAGGGCGAGTATGGCGCCGTGTGGGTGGCTGGGCTTGTTGACGACGGCCATTTCGTCTCACCGCCGTACCCTCGAATGGAATCCAATTTGCTTCCCGCGAGGGCACGTCGTCGGTCCTGCAGACCATCGAGCCTGCCTTATCAGCTCAATGTAGCCTTGTACGGCTCAAAATAGAAATGGAATCGAAAAATGTCGCACGCGCACAGCCAAATCATCATTGTTTGAGTTTGGGTTTAAATCGCAGCCACCAGGCAGCGACTCGGTATGGAAGAGCAGAGAACATGTTTGGGGAATGTACCCTTAGCCAAATTACAAATTCCTGCCTCCACATTATAAGGCCAAACTCTGCAGCTCATCGTGCTCATTGTCCCAGAAAACAGACTTAACCTCTGAATTTGACAAACAAATGCTACAAATAGCATAAACCTCCAGTATACAGAATCACTTGGGAGGAGAGATTCGCAAACAAACATGCACACAACACATGCGCACACCACACGCACACCCACACATGCATGCGCACACACACAAGTATGCGCGCCCACACACACACACACACACACACACACACGCGCCCACACACACACACACACACACACACACACACAAGCCTGCACGCACACACACACACAGAAGCATGCACACACACACATACACACACATACACACACACACACACATAAACACACACACACACACACACACACGCGCGCCCACACACACACACACACACACACACACACACACACACACACACACACACACACAAGCCTGCACACACACACACACACAGAAGCATGCACACACACACATACACACACATACACACACACACATACACACACATACACACACACACACACACACACACACACACACACACAACATACACACACACACACACACACACACACACATACATATATACACATACACACACAGGCACACATACACACATACACACACAGACACACACACACACACACACACACACATAAACACACACATACACACATACAGACACACACACACACACATATATACACACATACAGACACACATACAGACACACACACACACATACACACACACACACACACACACACACACAACATACACACACACACACACACACACACACACACACACACATACATATATACACATACACACACAGGCACACATACACACATACACACACAGACACACACACACACACACACACACACATACACACATACAGACACACACACATACACATATATACACACATACAGACACACATACAGACACACACACACACACACACACACACACACATACACACACACAATATAATATAGTTTGTATGTTGATAATTCATACATGCCGCTTTGAGCGATTGTGCAGCCATTGCTTAACAAAATTCACAAACAATACTATCCTTAACATTGTTGTCCTCTTGGAAAAAATCATGATTTGATGCAAGCATCACACGAGGTAACAGCATAAATTGCAGCAAGCACAAGACCATCAGATGCACGGACTAAATATCGACAAGTGCTTTGATTAAAGGTAAATGCCAGGAGTCAGAATGGCAGCCGCTTAACCCAAGTGTGGGGCCATGTTGATATGGTAAGAATACGTGCCACAAGCATGTTCCTGTTTCACATTTTTCATAAAGAGATTGCTTGGAAACCTATTGTAAAAAGGTTACACATTCATTGTGTCACACTAATGGAGAACGATGTTGTTAGGTATGTCGTGATCTTTTGCAGGTGAATTGCACAAAAATTGTAATCTTACCACGAGTTTTCCAACTCCTCAAATGCCTGCACTATTGTGTACAACATTCATTACTGAGATGTATGCAATTCAATCGCGAGTAGCAATAGTAGCATTGAAGCCCATTCTTACCATTACTGGCCATTTGTAAGAGAATTGCTTAAAAAGGAAATTCCTTGATGGACTCTTTTTCTTTTTTTTTTATGCCTTCGCCCCCGAAGGTGCCTGGAGGTATTGTGTTTTCGGGGTGTCCGTCCATCCGTCCGTACGGGCTACAGCTCGTTTTTCTCAGCAACCACATGTCCCATTGAGACGAAACTTTGAGGGTAGGAGTGACGTCCATGTAAAATGTGTTTCTGATAATTGTGATCTTTTAATTAAGATCTTTGCTCTTTGATCACAGCAATCTTTGATTAAAATCACATAATTAAAAATCTAGATGGTATTGTTGCGGATATAAGGATTGTATTTTTTTATTGTGTTGTATTGTGGTAAATTGCTGTGTAACATTGCTTGAGTCTGGCCCCTCCTGCCTCCAGTGTTGTGTAAAGGTTAAAAGGGCGTCCCGGTAGTTAATTCCATAAAGCATCCATTGAAGGACACTATAATACCCTTGTTCAGTAGTTTATATCCTTATTATGTGTTTTAGGGTAAGGCCTTGTCTTCCATTAGAATGACACTCCATTGCACCAAGTGAAAGAGATAGATTCCCTTCATCCTTCATTCCCATTCCCAAAACCACAATTTCCCCTTTCGTCAATTGCCATTCGCATTGCCAACTACAATTGCCGCCATTGGCCACGAGGCGGGTTGGGGAAGAAAGGCGTGCCCGCCGTCGTCATCAAGGGCGGAGCCAGAGGGTCGCGCGACCAACCAGGGCCGAGGTGAGCACACCGATGGGCGTGTCCTGAAGGCCGGCGGCTTAATCGCCGGCGGCGCTATAAGAGCGCGCGCGCAAGAGTGACCAGGGCTGAGCTGAGCTGCGTGGTGAGGTGCAAAGAAAAGAGCTGGGTCGTCAGAGGAGAGCTGAGTAAAAGGGTCCAATGGAGAGCTGGGTTGTGAGGTCCAAGAGAGAGAAGGGAGATCATCCAGCAGTGATTCTTGTTCAAAGGAGATCATCCAGGGAAGCACAAAGCCTGCTATTCGTCGCCTTGCTCGCCAGCAGCAGCGTCCACAGCAGCAACAACACTCAACAGCCGCTTGGGGCCTGGACGGCGGTTTTGAGCAGGGCCGCGAAGGAACGGCGGCTGCCCAACGCGCCGATTCGTGCTGCCGGACCCATTGGACTTTCCTCTCCTTCCAGCCATTCCTGCCTGCAAGTTCCCCATTCGTGTACATGAGTTTGTTCTGTTTGTTCTGTCCTGGGTATTCAATTAAGTCTGTATAAGCTAGTATTTTCACTGTGTCTCTAAAAGCTTCTGTATATTATTTTATTATCTTTCCTTCTCCTTGGTTATTTTGAGCCTGCAAATAGTAATAAATAGTAATCGTATTTCAAACCTTTTTGCCTTCGTCTTCTTATTCCTTTTCTTCACATCCGTCGTCTTTGTCTTTTCCCTCATTGAATAGCGGTGGCGCGATACGGCCAACGTCGGGTGAATCGGGTGAATCAGGGAAACTGTTAGGCCGCGGTGTCTCCGCTCGGCAAACAACATCCTTAACCGCGGACCGTAACAATTGGTGTCAGGAGTGTCGGATTCGGACCTGGGACTAAATTCATTTAGCCCAAATTTTGGACACAATTGTACAGTTGGCGTAACAATTGGTGTTGGGAGTGAGATTCGGGGCCCGAACCAAATTTAAAAACATTTAGAAAAAGATTTGGTCAAAATTTGGAGCGGCCGAAATTTGTGTTGTTTTAAAGCAAAACCCGAATTTTGAAATCGCGCCATGGCTGGTCAAGGCGACGGGATGTCGGTGGGAGAGATAGACGGGGTAGAATCGACCCAGGACCTCGGGGAAATGTATGTGGAGGAAAGAGAGGAGGAGAACATTGGCAATGTGGTTGAGGGGGTATCAGGTGCACAAAATGGCACTCTCACGCACGAGGTTTCAGGCGCGCAAAATGGCACCTCGCACATGGCTACGGCGGCCGCACCCGCTGCACAAGTGGGAGGGATGGCCAAAATGCAGGCCTTCATGGAGCAATTTATGGCGCAAATGCAGGCGTCCCTCAACCTGCAGAAGGACGAGATGAGGGCTAATAGTCAGCAATTGGGGAACCAAATGAGGGGTACCAGTGCCCAAATTGGGAAGATAGACAGTAAAATAGAGGGGTTAGACAAGAAATTTGAGGGGTTAGACAAGAAATTTGAGGGGTTAGACAAGAAATTTGAGGGGTTAGACAATGGGATAGAAGGGGTGAAACATGGGTTAACAGGGGTGGAAAATAGAATGGCTGCCCAGGAGAATCAGATAGAGGGGGTGAAAAATGGGTTAAGGGGGTTAGAAAACACAATGGACGACAAATTGCGGGAAGTAGGGGAGCAATCCGCCCGGGAAATCAAACGGATGGGGAACCAGTTAGAGGAGGTGAAAATCGGGTTAGAAAGTAAATTGGATGCTCAGAGGGATGAATTGGGACAGATGAGGGTGGCATCTACAAAAGAGATGGAGGAGATGAAAGAGGAGATACGACGAGGTGTAAGTGAGGAGGTCTCGGGGGTACGCGAGGAGGTAAAGCGAGGTGAAAAGCGTATGGAGAAAGAAGTGAGGAATAATACAGCGAGGTTACAAGGGGGAATAGAAGATCTGACGGAGGAGGTGGAACAGCTGACGGTGGGACAGACGGAGTTAGTGGAGCAGGTTCAAAGGAACACTGCGGTACTAGGAGGGTTAAAAGCGACACAAAGAGACATCAAGGACGACTTAATAGCGACACAGAGGCAATGTCAGATGGTACGTGAGGGACTGACAATGAGGTTGGACGAGGTGACAGAGATAATGGAGACGAAGGACCGGCAGGTGAGGACGCACATAGAAACGGTTAAAGTGGCCTTAGAGGACGAAATTGAGGAAACGCACCGGGAAATAAAAGAGGTGAAGCAAAAATTAGAGGAAGTGGAAGACGAGGTGAGTGAAATTAAGAAGAGACGGACAGAAACTAAGAGAGAAATACAGGAGGAGGTGATGGAATATGTTCAAGGTCGGTGCTCAAATCGTGATGTGGTGCTCACTAACCAAATAAAGAGTTTGCAGGTGGCGAAGGAGGTGCGGAGACGTGGTGCCAAGGTGAGTGGCGATATACGAGGAAATGTATATGATGTGAGGGGAGCTTCAGTCGGCTTGGGGATTGATTTGGATCCGGGCGTTCATGAAAGGCCGTTGGTGAAGTGTGCGACAGGTACGGTGTGCGAAGGAGGAGGTGTGCGAGAATGTCCGACTCTGGGGTGTGTGAGGAAAAAGTGCGCGCTGAGGAGTGAGTGTGCTGTCGAGAGTGAGTTGGTCGTAGCGCGTGTGCGAGGGGGCACATGGAAGCGCGGAGTGGGGAGTGTTACAGAGGATGTAACGGGAGAATGCACGCCTGTGGTGAGTGTTACAGAGGATGTAACAGGAGAGTGTGCGCAAGAGTGTGCACGAGAAAGGTGTGTAACGGACAGGTGCATGGGGAAAGAGTGCGCTGTCAAGAGTAAGGGAGAATGCACGCCTGTGGTGAGTGTTACAGAGGATGTAACGGGAGAGTGTGCGCAGGAGTGTGCGCGAGAAAGGTGTGTAACGGATGGGTGCATGAGGAAAGAGTGTGCTGTCGAGAGTGAGGGTGAGTGCGCGACTGAGAGTGGAGGTGAGAGTAGTGAGAGTGACACGGAGCGTGAGTTGGTTGCGGCAGGTGAGAGAGGATGTACACCTGGAATGGAAGGATGCACACCTGGAATGGTAGAGCGTGTGTGGGAATGCACACTCGAGTTAGTAGTGAGGCACGTGGTTGGGTGTGCGAGTGAGAGCACACCTGTGATTGTCACAGAGGAGGTGACCGAGAAGGGGGCACGAAGAGGTGTGTTGGTGAGGTGTGCGAACGACGAGTGTGTGCCAAGGTGTTCGGTGGTCAGGTGTGTGAGACCAAGTCTGTGAGCGGAATGAGTGTACCTGGGTGTGTAAGAGAAGGTGCAATGACGAGGAGCATGGGAACAGCTGGATGTATGAGCAAGGAACGGGCTGCGGGGTGTAAGCATGCAGGTGAAGCATCGACGGTAACCGGGTTAGAGGTTAAAGCGACTTATAGCCGAATCGGGCCCTCGGTGCGTGCCGGGTTTCGCTGGCCACGAGGACCAGCGGGGATCCGAACCACGGCGGTTTCGAAAGAACCGCCGTATGCGATCCACGCTGGGCATCGCTTTGAACGGCCGCGTCCGTGCTCCACTAGGCGGAGCGGGCAGCCCGATAGGAAGGGTCGTCATGGCGACCCCTTTTTGTTGAGACGTTCTGGCAGGTCGAGATCGGGCTATTGGACGGCTCTGTGCCGAGATGGTGCGTGGGATCTCGGCCCGGGTAAGCGTCCTTCCCTGCACCGAATGCGGGACGTATCCAGCCGCCGGCACCAAACAACCCGCATTCATTGCTCGGCTTTACGAAGCCAAGCTTTGGAAGTGAATTGGTGCACCGAGAGGCACTAGTAAGTAGACTGTGATGACGAGGATAGTGTTTTGGCCCCGAAATTGAAAAAAAAGCTAAAATTGATGATTGGCGGTAATGATTGGCAGATGATGGGTAGTGATTGGCAAATTTTTGATTGGCTGAAATTTGGTGAGCAAAATTGGTAGTGAAAGATACCCGATGTGGAGGGATGGCAACTCGGTCATCCCTCACAGAGGGGGCAAAGGAGCACTAGGTTATGGGGTTTATGGCAGTGAAAACTAGCCCGGGTGGGTTTGGATAATGTGTAGGGCCCTAGAGATTGACATTAGGTAACGTTAAGGTTAGGTAGTGACAAGGATACCTGTAGTGGGGACGTAGGTAGATTAGTGTGGATGATAATGACGTGGGAGCGCAATAGTTTAAAGGGGCGACGGGGAAACGCAAGTTTCAGAGGGGAGTAGTTAGATGAGATGATGCCGTGTGAGTGTTGGAGGTGTATTCAAGTGTATTGAGCAGGGTATGAGTAAATGAGTGTGAGGAACAGGTGTGATTGCACAGGTGTGCAACTGAACAGGTGTATGGAGCAGTGTTTGAGTGAGTAATGGTGATGGGTGTTGTGTTGACCAAATGGTCCAGGAAGGAAGGAGGGTGCAGGTGGCACCAGGTGAGATTGCACAGGTGTGCAACTACAGGTGTATGGAGAATGGTTGTATGGAATAAATGGTCTGGAATATATGGAGTATGGGAATGGATGGTCGTGGAGTGAGTATGTTGGAAACTATGGAGTGGAGTGGATGGTGCGAAGGTGTGAATGGGGGAAGGATGGACCCCCATCACGAATACCCGGGGCGGGTAGTGTAAGTGTTAGGTAGAGGGTATAGGTAAATTGTGGTTGGATATTGGCATCTGTGGTGCGTGGTGAAAGAATGGTATTTGGATGGGTGCATTAGTGTTGTGGAAATGGCTGGGCGTGTAGCCTGTTAGTGTGTGTAGTTGGTTTGGGCACTCCACCACTGTGAGGATGTCAGCCAGGGGAGGCCGCAGGTGGGCTCTGGGAGCCGGTAGTTGTGGATGGAGCCCGAGGATCCGGAGGACGGACCCGGGTAGCCCAGTGCCAGAGGGCACCAAGGGTTGACAGAGCCAGGAGGGGCCTTCCCCAGTTAGTTAGGTTAGGGTGAGGAGCTAGGTAAGCTCGGGTGGCAACTACAGTGGTGGAGGTGTGCAGGTGGGTAGACCTGCTGGGAGAGCTGCACGACCCAGCCCAGAAATTGTGCAAGGGCACAGGGAGATGAATCGGGGGAGTGAGACCCCAAATTGAGAAGCACCACAGTTTGGTCAATGGGAATTGGTTTTTAGAACCCATAGTGTAAGTTGGCCAATGGATTGGCAGGGAAAGACCCCGGGTAGTGTAACGTGTGTTAATGTCATTTAGAAAGTAGTTAGGATGAAGATCTCCTCGCACCATCTGCATCCACTCACCTGAGATGACGTACCTCCACACCATGCCAGGTTGTTTTAATTATTTTTGATGCAAATGTTTGGAATGTGAGACGCATCATGACGTGGGTGTGACATTGTGCTTGATGTTCCATCTCTTCCTCCTTATGAGGATTGATGATGAATTGGGTGATGGCAAATTTTGGATAGAGGGATTGTGGAGACGAATTTGGTATAGGGGAAATATGGGGAGATGTGACAGTAGTGACGAATTTGTAAATGTGTAGATTTTGTAAATATGGGGTAAGGGCAAGGGTAGTGTAGGTGACAGGGGGGGGGGGGGGGGGGTGGTGACGTACGGTAGGGACGAGCTTTTCTCACTTCGCTCTCCGTACGCACTTCACCTTGCATTGCCTTATTGATGTGTACCCTTGTGACCTTACCCCTCGCTCATCTGTCTTTATCCCCTTTTGTCTCCCACATGAGGACCTGAGCGCCACTGGGCGCCGAGAGGAGCGTGCGTGAGTCCGCCATTGTGCGCCCGGAACTCCCAGAACCAGCTGTCTGCATCGATGCACCACATTATGGACCACATGTCTGTGGTCGAGCACCACTTATGGACCCCATGGGTTGGGGCATGGCCCCTCTGCTGGAACCGGCCATGAGGGCCCGAAATCTTGCTGGCGGACCTTGGCCACAGGGCACCGATGCCCCACAGATGAACCACACGTAGTCGGCCCTGTGGGCCATAAATAAAGAAATAAAAAAACGGACACGTTAGGTGCATTTTATTGCAAATAGGCCGCCAGCAAAGGAAAAAGACAACAACTGGAAGAAATAATAATAGCCAGCAGAGGGGGCCGAAGAGCAAGAGACCACCTGCAGGGTTAGGGGTTGTCAATTTATTTTATGCATTGAACATTGATGAACACTGATGACTGTGCACCGATTGGTGCTTGAGGGTGTGTTGGTGCGTTTTGGGTGCTTTCATGGTGCGTCGATGCAGAGCAGACTGTCTCCCCCCCAGAAAGAACAATCACAAGTCCTGGGTTGCGTTTTGTAAATAAAATAGCGTCACTGTAAATAATGCTCCCCACCGTCAGTGTGTAGTTTGAAGACCATTCCGCAATTCGGTTAACTGTGGGCATGAGTCTGTTAGGCAGGGTGCAATGGAGCAGCGGGACATATTTATCTATGTTTTAAAACTGTCACACTCAGGGTCAGGTTAAAAGTAGAGGGAACTACACCTACGTGTCACACTAAATTAAAGTTGTAGGCCCGGGCCGTGCCTAAGAGGAGGAGGGTGCAGTGTTGCGGATATGAGGATTGTATTTTTTTATTGTGTTGTATTGTGGTAAATTGCTGTGTAACATTGCTTGAGTCTGGCCCCTCCTGCCTCCAGTGTTGTGTAAAGGTTAAAAGGGCGTCCCGGTAGTTAATTCCATAAAGCATCCATTGAAGGACACTATAATACCCTTGTTCAGTAGTTTATATCCTTATTATGCGTTTTAGGGTAAGGCCTTGACTTCCATGAGAATGACACTCCATTGCACCAAGTGAAAGAGATAGATTCCCTTCATCCTTCATTCCCATTCCCAAAACCTCCACTTCCCCTTTCGTCAATTGCCATTCGCATTGCCAACTACAATTGCCGCCATTGGCCATGAGGCGGGTTGGGGAAGAAAGGCGTGCCCGCCGTCGTCATCAAGGGCGGAGCCAGAGGGTCGCGCGACCAACCAGGGCCGACGTGAGCACACCGATGGGCATGTCCTGAAGGCCGGCGGCTTAATCGACGGCGGCGCTATAAGAGCGCGCGCGCAAGTGTGACCAGGGCTGAGCTGAGCTGCGTGGTGAGGTGCAAAGAAAAGAGCTGGGTCATCAGAGGAGAGCTGAGTAAAAGGGTCCAATGGAGAGCTGGGTTGTGAGGTCCAAGAGAGAGAAGGGAAATCATCCAGCAGCGATTCTTGTTCAAAGGAGATCATCCAGGGAAGCACAAAGCCTGCTATTCGTCGCCTTGCTCGCCAGCAGCAGCGTCCACAGCAGCAGCAGCAGCAGCGTCCACAGCAGCAGCAGCAGCAGCGTCCACAGCAGCAGCAGCAGCAGCAGCAGCGTCCACAGCAGCAACAACACTCAACAGCCGCTTGGGGCCTGGACGGCGGTTTTGAGCAGGGCCACGAAGGAACGGCGGCTGCCCAACGCGCCGATTCGTGCTGCCGGACCCATTGGACTTTCCTCTCCTTCCAGCCATTCCTGCCTGCAAGTTCCCCATTCGTGTACGTGAGTTTGTTCTGTTTGTTCTGTCCTGGGTATTCAATTAAGTCTGTATAAGCTAGTATTTTCACTGTGTCTCTAAAAGCTTCTGTATATTATTTTATTATCTTTCCTTCTCCTTGGTTATTTTGAGCCTGTAAATAGTAATAAATAGTAATCGTATTTCAAACCTTTTTGCCTTCGTCTTCTTATTCCTTTTCTTCACATCCGTCGTCTTTGTCTTTTCCCTCATTGAATAGCGGTGGCGCGATACGGCCAACGTCGGGTGAATCGGGTGAATCGGGGAAACTGTTAGGCCGCGGTGCCTCCGCTCGGCAAACAACATCCTTAACCACGGACCGTAACAGTATTTATAGAATACTTACCCTGCGCAGTCAGCATGGTGTGAGCCAACTCTTCTGTTTTTGAACGGGTTTTTTTCTTTGATTCAATATGGCTGCCAGACCACGTGAGCAATGACATCAAAAATTTATATTCTCTAATATAATTGTTGCATAGATCACGCTCAATAAATTTCAACCTGAACAGACTAAGCATTGTCCCTGTCGAATTATGACGTTATAATTACGGCACCAATGATGTCATCGTTAACAACACCTATTCCCCATATGGAGTTCTTTACAATGAGCCAGGTTTCAATTTTTTCCATGGAGCGGTTTTGGAGATATACGGGTGCAATGTTTTTCAGGTTTTCCAAGATGGCGCATGTACCACATGACTTATGATGTCATCATTATCATTAGAATATTCTACAGGAGGAGGCACTCCTATGGTGAAAATTTCGTATCCATCAGACCAACAATTGCTGAGAAGAAAAATTCATAATGATCGGATAAGTGTTGTACTTGTCGAATTATGACGTCATAACGAAGGAACCGATGACATCATCATTAACATATCTTATTACCAAGGAGGAGTAGTTGACAAAGAGGCAGGTCTTAATTTTTTCCATGGAGTGGTTCCAGAGATATAGAGATGCGAAGTTTTCCAATATGGTACCTGTGCCACGGTACCTATGACGTCATCATTATCATTAAAATATTCACAGGAGGAGGCGCTCCGATGGTGAAATGTTCGTGTCAATCAGACCAAGAATTGCAGAGGAAAAATTTCATACTGATCGAATCAAGCATTGGACTTGTCGAATTATGACGTCATAATGAAGGTACCGATGATCTCATCATCAACATATCTTATTTCCCAAGGAGAGTACTTGCCAATGAGCCATGTTTCAATTTTTTCCATGGAGCTGTTTGGTAGACGTGCAACATTTTTCGATTTTTCCAAAATGGCGCCTGTACCACGAGATGTATGACGTCATAATTATTATTTAAAAATTCTGCAGGAGGAGCCGCTCATATTCTGAAAATTTCGTGTCCATCGGACTAACAGTTGCAAAGGAAATTAATTTTTTCATAATGATCAGATCAAGCATTGTACTTGTCGAATTATGACGTCATAATGAAGGCACCGATGACATCATCATCAACAAATATTATTCCCCATGGGGAGTACTTGACAATGAGCCATGATACATTTTTTTCCATTGAGTGGTTTGGAACATACCGAGGTGTAACGTTTTTCCAAGATGGCGTCTGTACCACGTGACCCATGACGTCATAATTCTGAATAAAAAAAATATATAAGCGAAGGCACTCCTATGGTAAAATTTAGTGTCAATCGGATCAACAGTTGCCGAGAAAATGAATTTTTAAAATGCAGATAAGTACGCCACACGTACACACGCACGTACGTACGCATGCATGTAGACAACCGAATGCCTAACCCTGCTTTTCGCTTCGTGAGTGCAGGGTAATTAATTCTCGGAAACTACTTATTGGAAAAAAATGAAACTTGGCACATTGTTAAGTACTCCCAATGGGGAACAAAAGCATCATAATGATGACATCATCAGTGAAGTGGTGTACCAGCCATAAATGTTTTAATTGAATGCTTTATCCTAAAAATCTGAAATTGCATGCACATGATCAATGACCCATTTGTATTGAAGTATTAAAATTATGACATCATAGTCACATGACTTGGCAGCCATATTGGAATGAAGGTAAATATTAAATAATTATATCTCTGAAACCACATACCCAATCGATGAGAAATGTTACAAATGCCATCTATCACCATTTGCATGTACAGTAGTTTGAAAATGATGACGTCATAGGTCACGTGGTTTGGCAGCCATCTTGGATGGGAAAACGAACCTTTTCTGATCAACACGAAACTTCACAAATGCGATCCCCTACACATACATATGCATAGTGTATATTTTTGATGTCATATGTCACGTGGTTTGGCAGCCATATTAGTTTGAAAAGCCAATATTTTTTTTTAAAAGCCTTCTCCAAAAACGTTTCACCGATCGATGTGAAACGTGTCCTGTGGTTAAAAAAAAAATGGGATACTTTAAAACAGCTAAAGGGATATAAACCAAACTTGTTTATTTTGAGGGCAGTGAACGAGGGCATCGACCCGTTGTCATGGGCGGGGACTACGCGGAGGCATATTGGCGACGCAGTCGCATTGCTCAAGGTTTAGTTTATTTTTATTTGTTAAAACGCAATAGACCTGAATTCCATCACATGGATATTAATGAACCATGAAAAATAATCCAGCAAATGTTATTGCCTGATCAACTTGTGATCATCAATTGACACCTCGAGAGATGAATAAGCTAATGGCTACAAAACAATCAATCCCATAACTTAAGTGTTACAGGTCTCCAAAGTATCCTGTCAAGAAGGAGCTCCGAGTGCTTTCAGGATAGAATTCTCATGAGCCAAGTTTTTAAAAGTTATAAATATACGAGGAAAGAGAAAGTGCAATAATCCGTGCATTTCAATGGAATATTCGTCTCTAGAAAGTTAGTGTATGCTACTCTTTAATGCTCCGTCTAACATTCCCAAACCGTCAGCCACACTTCGCTTCCCGCAGCAGTGAACATACTCTTACCAAATTATAATTGATAAAATCCATTATTTATATCCATTGCATCAATATGTTGGAAAGCTGGCCGAAAGTTAGCACAAGGGGAGCTAAATGAGAACTGTTCAAAAAGCAAGTGCATTAAAGCTCGAGTTTATCTGATTGCTCATTGGAAAGGCCATCATTCATGGCATCTCATGGGAGCAGGTGGTAAAGATTGGTAAAGCAAGCTTCCATTAAAGAAGGTGGTCAACGCTACACTTAACCCTTGCAGAGAAATTGGAATTTGGCCAGAGTACCAGCTCCTCGTTCTTCCTTGGCAAACCAACCTCTTTCCGGGTTTCCAGTTTTTCTTTCTACTTCTGTGATGGAGAGTTCGTGGCTGTATCCGTCGAGTTCGTCCCGTGTCCTCCCATTGTCCCTTATCCCTCCAAATCTCCCTCTATTTAGTCCTCGACCCTGTTCTTAGTGTGTTTTACTCCACCTCCTCTTCTTACTGTTCTTTTTATTCTGTTATGTCCTGATCCGTTCTGCTTTTTTTTTTGGATGCATGACTGAGGCTCGTGGAAGAGCAAGAGCAGAATGGAAGGGAGCAACACGAACAGCAGACTCGAAGCAGCATGTCCAAGGTACAATGACTGAGTCTCAAACCAAACTGATGATCTGAGATGAGGCCATTGGAGAAAAGGAAGGATTTTATTTTTTATTTTTTTGGGATACAGAGTCGAGGCTCGTGAAAGAGCTAACATTTATCAAACAAACAAATCAAACAAACAAGCAAACAAAGTATATAAAAAGGGGAGCGGTCGACAAGATGGGGAGAGAAGGGGAGGAAGCACACAAACACAACATTTGAGAGCAGGGACATCGGGAGATGTGTGGGAGGGAGAGGGCCTGGGGGGGGGGGGGCAGGTTAGGTATAAAACGCAAGGACACCAAGGACTTCCAGGAAAGAAGTCGGCACCTCAAAAAGTGGATCTGGGGTGAATTAGCAGGGGTAGAAAAGATCAAGGTTTTGGATGGGGGAAGATAACAGATGGTGGTGAACAGCCGTTCTAATGACCTGGAGGGAGGAGTGGGATTGAAGAGAGTGAGGGAGTTTGTTCCAGAGGCAGGAGAAAAGAGGAATGAAGGAGTGAAGGTGAGCAGAGAGACTTGATTTTGGCAGTTTAACCATAAGAGGGTTGCAGGCAGATCTTGTGTGACCTGTAGGAATATTTGGGGGACAGAGCCCAGAGAGAGCTGGGGGAGCAAGGCCGGAGAGGAGTCGGTAGAAGACGGAAAGACCACCAACCTGCCTGCGGTGAGTAAGTGAAAGGCCCTCGGAGATAGCGTCATCGCGGGAGATTCCAATGATTCTGAAAGCTTTGGTTTCAACAGCGTGAAGACGAGCTAGGTGTGAGGCAGGAGCACCAGCCCAGAGGGGAGAGCAGTACTCTATTGAGCTGCGGATGAAAGCCTTGTATGTGGTGAGGAGCTCAGGTGTGCCAAGGAAGGACTTCGCACGATGGAGGATGCCCAGTCGGCGACTGGCTTTGGAGGCCAGCTTGGAAATGTGGTTTTCCCAGGAAAGATCATGGCAGATAGTGAGACCCAAAATATTGAGTGACAGAACTTCTTGGAGAGGATTATTCAGAAAGTGGATGGGAGGGTTGTCCAGTCGGTCTTTTCGGAGAGACATTGTAAGAGTGTGAGATTTGTCAGCATTGAAAGACATGTTTCACTTGTTTGCCCAGTCTGTGATTTTGTCCAGGTCTGCAGAGAGTGAGGAGGCTGCAGACTGTCGATCTGAGGGATGAGGTATGGAGCGGCAGAGAGTGGAGTCATCAGCAAAGAGATAGAGAGGATTTTCAAGAGAGTCAGAGAGATCAACTGCAATGACAGATTCCATGACCTTGTTTATAATTGGAATCAAGCGGATAGGCCTAGTAGTTAAGAGGATCAGTCTTTGCACCATGTTTGTGTATTGTAGTGATGTTGGCTAATTTCCAAGCAGACCGAAACTGACCCAGAGAGAATGATTGAGTGAACAGAGCAGAAAGAGAATGACGATGAGCAGAGTAGGTTTTTAGGACACATCCACTGATGCTGCCTGGGCCTGTCACAGAATCTAGGTTGAGGTTTACCAGAAACCTCTCCACCTTCTGAAGTGAGTAGGACACATTATCCAGGAGCAATTGCGTATGAGAGGGTAGGGTACTAGGTGTCAGGAGTGAGGTATTCTAGCTCCTCCCTGGGCCTCCCCTCAACATACAAAAAATCTTCAACTTTAGCAACAGGTTGTTCTCTTTATCTTTAGCATCTACATTGTACATGAGACATCGAGCTTTGTTTGTCGACTTTAACATCCACATGTGTTGCACACACCCCACACATTTATAAATATTTGCAAATAAACTGCAGGTACAGATTGCTATGGCTTGTTTCCACTTGGAAGTTCGAAGTATTATTGAGCTGCAATCAGGTCAAGGTAAAGCTGAGATCTATTTCCATTAGAAGAGTAAAAACCTGAGGTGGGTATTATTATTCTATTAACATGTTGTTTCAGGAATGACTTCTAGGTATAACTTTGCATAGGATTATTAACTTAGTTATTTCCCACATTAAATGTATTAGAGTAAGTGTGAGGTAATTTAATTGTGATACCAGATATTGTCGTTTTATGTATAGAAAGATGTCGCCTACCCTCCCCAAAGTTTGTGTCTAAAACCACCATCCCTTCAAACCCATTTTTGATGTTCTTTCCTTTGTAACCTGTCTTTTGTTCTTTATAAGTGTTCCATTAAGCCAAAAGGTGCAAGTTTGGGTGGGAAGCCCAAGATGGCCACCTCGACCAGCAACCTTGTAAGTGAGGTTGAGGAAATATTTATAATTCCCACAGACTGACATTATATGAATCCCATGAACCAAGAGCAGCCAAGAGGGGAGGGGCTAAATGCGTCACGGCGGAGGGTGGAGGCAAACACTACAAGAGTGGGTGCAATGCAAGCGGGGAAGGGACATACCTGGAACCTCACCTCGTGGACCCGACTGGAAGTGTATGGGCCTCTGCCCCCCCCCCCCTGAAAAACATTCCTCTTGCATTGTGCTCTGCCATGCCCCATCGTGCCAGCCACTTGCACTCCTCCTTCTCCTCCTCCCGGGCTGGCTTGATCTGCAGCAGGGTAGGTCTGTTAAATTGTGACAATTGTGCAAGTCCGTAAAATAACAAATAGGGGTATACGGCCGTTAATGCTCATAACATGGCCGTTCTGTCCGCCCAGCAACTCTCTTCGGTTGTTACTTGAGATCAGGTGCACGTCACTGAATAAGCACTCTACTGGCTCGGTTGTCCCACTTGACACGGTATCATGGTGAATAGACACGTGATCTGGCACGGGGCGACCATATCAGTCGGCCACTTTGACACAGTTCGCCGGGATTCGTACCTTGCAACTGGGAAGACCCGATGGCTACAACAGTATCTTGATTTGAAATGAATGGACCTTCTGTCCAGGCATATGTGAATATGGTTTACATTGGTGTGAATACAAACTCCTGGAGTACAAATTGCAACAAAGGATGCCTACCTACTGTACATAGTCATTTTGGAGTTTTTTTAAACAACATCTCAGCTCATGGAAGACCAAGTAGATGGAAGTCAAAAAGGTAAGGTACTGATCACAGTGGAACAATGGGCCATAGACAAAACAAGCTAGGGAGAGAACAAACTGGAAAACAGGGATATATACAGTGCATTCATAAAGTATTCAGACCCCTTCACTTTTTTCACATTTTGTTATGTTGCAGCCTGATGCTGAAATCGTTTATATTAATTTTTTCCCTCATCAACCTACACTCAACACCCCATAATGACAAAGAGAAAACAGGATTTTGGAAAGTTTTGCAAATTTATTAAAAAGAAAAAACTGAAATATCACATTTACACAAGTATTCAGACCCTTTGCTATGACACTTGAAATTTAGATCAGGTGCCTCCCATTTGTCTTGATCATCTTTGAGATGTTTCTACACCTTGATTGGAGTCCACCTGTGGTAAATTCAATTGATTGGACATGATTTGGAAAGGCACACACCTGTCCATATAAGGTCTCAGAGCTGACAATGTATATCATAGCAAAAACCAAGCCATGAGGTCGAAGGAACTGCCTGCAGAGCTCAGAGACAGGATTGTGTCGAGGCACAGATCTGGGGAAGCATACAAAAAATTTTCTGCTGCATTGAAGGTTCCCAAGAGCACAGTGGCCTCCATAATTCTTAAATGGAAGAAGTTTGGAACAACCAGGACTCTTCCGAGAGCTGGCCGCCTGGCCAAACTGAGCAATTGGGGGAGAAGGGCCTTGGTAAGAGAGGTGACAAAGAACCTGATGGTCACTCTGGCTGAGCTCCAGAGATCCTGTGTGGAGATGGGAGAAACTTCCAGTAGGACAACCATCACTGCAGCCCTCCACCGATCTGGGCTTTATGGCAGAGTGGCCAGACGGAAGCCTCTCCTCAGTGAAAGACACATGAAAGCCCGCTTGGAGTTTGCGAAAAAAGCACCTAAAGGACTCTCAGACTGTGAGAAACAAGATTCTGTGGTCTGGTGAAACCAAGATTGAACTGTTTGGCTTCTGTCTTGCCACTCTGCCATAAAGCCCAGATCGGTGGAGTGTTGCAGTGATGGTTGTCCTTCTGGAAGTTTCTCCCATCTCCACACAGGATCTCTGGAGCTCAGCCAGAGTGACCATCAGGTTCTTGGTCACCTCTCGTACCAAGGCCCTTCTCCCCCGATTGATCAGTTTGGCCGGGCGGCCAGCTCTAGGAAGAGTCCTGGTTGTTCCAAACTTCTTCCATTTAAGAATTATGGAGGCCACTGTGCTCTTGGGAACCTTCAATGCAGCAGAGATTTTTTTGTAGGCTTCGCCAGATCTGTGCCTCGACACAATCCTGTCTCTGAGCTCTGCAGGCAGTTCCTTCGACCTCATGGCTTGGTTTTTGCTCTGATATGCATTGTCAGCTGTGAGACCTTATATGGACAGGTGTGCGCCTTTCCAAATAATGTCCAATCAATTGAATTTACCACAGGTGGACTCCAATCAAGGTGTAGAAACATCTCAAAGATGATCAAGATAAATGGGAGGCACTTGAGCTAAATTTAAAGTGTCATAGCAAAGGGTCTGAATACTTATGTAAATGTGATATGTCAGTTTTTCTTTTCAATAAATTTGCAAAACTTTCTAAAATCCTGTTTTTTCTTTGTCATTATGGGGTGTTGAGTGTAGATTGATGAGTGAAAAAATGATTTTAAACGATTTCTGCATTAGGCTGCAACATAACAAAATGTGAAAAAAGTGAAGGGGTCTGAATACTTTCTGAATGCACTGTATGTATATATTCATTGGAGCACCAACGAATGGCCTGTTCACGAGAGGGTTTTCCTCTGTTGGGGAAGGAAGACTGTTGGTTTGAAGTTTGGGGGAAGACCCCCATGTGCAGTGTTCAAGTTTATACTTCAATCATACTAAAATATGCAATTTGGGGTCTGTCTGTCTGAAATTTTTTGACCGCAATACATTCCGTTGTTACTTATCCAATCTCAATCAAACTTAACAGCAGGACTAAGGGTCACACAATGAATGTTCCAGCGAATTCATTTGTCCCCCATCCTCAAAGGGGTTTTCACCACCAAGGGATTTTCCCTGCCAATGGGGTTGCGTGTTTAGGTGTATATCCGTGTTAAGAAAGCTTTATCTTGGCGTTTTTCCAAGGCCACTTCCAATAACAAAAGCATAATATTAATGTTATTACAAAACAAAATTAATACTCATAATATCTTCCCCTCACCAAGGGGTGTTTTCTCCTTGAACAAACGCTGTGCCAATACTTATAAATAGCATATCGTGGTCAAATTTACATACATAACTGAGCGAAGATCTATCTATACACCCCACAAGGGTTAATAACATGACCTTTCCTGCCACTAACATGGCGTTTTTCGTGGCAGTCTTTTGAAACAGTCGCTACTGCTGTTTAACACGAAAGTGAAAGGGAGGAAACCTGGGGTGTGTTCAGTCACCAAGTAACGAGCTAGTGCTTGCCAAGCCCGTCGTTCCTTATCAACGGTTTTGAATCGAGTACTTGCTCGAATGCTTAAGCCACTTGGCGATCACTCCACAATAAAATTGGTAAATGAACGCCCCCCCCCCCCCCCCTCTCTCTCATCCCCACTCCCAATGTTCTTGGAGGCCGACCATAGATCTACTGTGATCTATATTTTTCAGAGAGGAATGACCTTTTCTACTGCCTGCTTAGTGAGCGGGTGTACTAGTTTAAATGAAATAATGATTTTACGATCATTAAAAAACATCCGGAAGTTTAAAACGATTGAAGTCTTTGAAGTCATTATTTCTGCATTGTACAGTCACGTGAAAAAGTAAGTACACCCCATGTAAAGTTTTGACTTTTTCAACATATTTCAACATACAGCTATTTGATCTTCATTTCAACAATATTGATAGATAAAGGTGATATAATATAACAAATATCATGAAACATTTACATTTTGTAGTCCATTGTATAATTTCAATAAACATAAATGCAAATTTCGCATGTGGAAAAAGTAAGTACACCCTTGGCTCTAATGGGTGGTATGGCCCCCTTTGGCAGAAATAACCTCAAGTAGGCGTTTCTTATAACTGTCTACCAGTCTCTGACATCGACTGGGAGAAATTTTTGCCCACTCCTCCATGCAGAATTCTTTCAGCTGTGCGATGTTTGAGGGGTTTCTTGCATGTACAGCTCGTTTCAAATCCCCCCACAACATCTCGATGGGATTTAGATCCGGGCTTTGACTTGGCCATTCCAGAACCTTCCATTTCTTTCTTTTCAGCCATTCCTTTGTGTATTTACTGGTATGTTTAGGGTCATTGTCATGTTGCAAGGTCCAACTTCGGTTGAGCTTCAACTTTCCGACAGATGGCCTCACATTACCCTCAAGCACCCTCTGGTACAATGAAGAAATCATAGTGGATTCTATGATGGTGAGCTGCCCAGGCCCTGATCCAGCAAAGCTGCCCCAAACCATAATATTTCCACCACCATGCTTTACAGTTGGTATCAGGTTCTTGTGGTCAAATGCTGTCTTTGGTTTTCGCCAAACATTTCTTCTGGTACTGAGGCCAAATAGCTCTACCTCTGACTCATCTGTCCAGAGCACATTGTTCCAGAAGTGCTGGTCTTTGCCTTGGTGTTCATTGGCAAACTTTAGTCTTGCCCTGATGTTCTTTCTGGACAGCAAAGGTTTCCTCCTGGCACACCTCCCATGTAGATCAAATTTGTGCAGCCTCTTTCTAATGGTAGACACGTGCACTTTGACATCAACAGTGGCAAGAACTACCTGTAGGTCCCGTGATGACATTCTGGGGTTCTTAGAGACTTCTTTCAGCATCTTGTGGTCTGCTCTCGGGCTGAACTTGCTGGGGCGGCCTGGCCTGAACAAGTTGGCAGTTGTTTGGAATCTTCTCCACTTGTAGATGATCTTCCGGACAGTCGACTGATTGATTTCAAATTGTTTGGAGATCTTTTTAAATCACTCCCCAGACTCGTAGGCATCTATAACCTTCTTTCTGAAGGCCTCAGAGGGCTCTGTTGATCTAGGCATGGTGACGCCGCACACTTCAACAACAAAGAGCAAACCAAACTAAATGTCTGAGGTTTAAATAAGACAGGTTCCTCCAAGATCCTCTCTGACGATGTTCTAATCATTTGCACCTGAGCTGGTGCACCTGATTCTAATTTTATGTATTTGAAGTAACTAGGGCATGCCCGTACTATATCTATATCTAAAATTATATCCCCCCCCTCTATTTACATGAAATGGTTTGGTCCAAAGCGAACGGCTTGCGAGTACGGTGACAATCCCCCCCTCTATTTACATGAAATGGTTTGGTCTAAAGCGAACGGCTTCGGAGTTTGGTAAAGAAATCGCCATAGCGTGCCCAAACGCGCAGGAAAGCGAAAGAATCGCAAATTTAAGGAAATGCCCGTACTTCCGTAAGGAAGAGAAAAGAAATGAAAAGGAAAAACATTCCAAACCGCGAGGGAAAACAACACGGCACGTCGACACAACAACGTGTCCTGTGATTGGCCGTACGTCGCTGCCAGTAGCTGCCCCCCAAAAAAAGCTTTCACCGTCCGGCGACTGAATTTAAGGGGAAAAATAAAACGCTCTTCGCTTAAAACAACGCCCTTCGCTCTGACTGAATTGGGACAATGTTTTTATGTTTTTAATTGAATTACTATCCGTAATGGCGCACGCTCTCACGGGAGCTCCGGAAGGTCGTATATCGCAGTTACGATGAATCGCAAATTAGTTTTTATTAGTTTTAAAACATAGTTTAACGCCAACATAGCGCCAACATAGTTTGCAAACGTGAAATAAATGAATACGCTCTCAAATGTGCCGTCCGAGGCAGAGTCCGTTCGCCACGTTCGGCACACGTGATAGCTCGCTGCTCTCTGATTGGTTGAATCGTTTTTTGGACATAGCTCGGTAACTGCTTGTCCGATTAATTTCAAACCTTGAAAAGGCACATCCTCGGGTCCCCAGCAATATACCTGGCAAGTTTCAAGTATATCGGACCGGTAGTTGTCGAGAAACAGCGGTCACAGACAAACATACATACAAACATACAAACATACAAACATACAAACATACAAACATACAAACATACACACAGAGATTGCTGGAATTATAGATAGATGATAAATGTAGGGGTGTACTTACTTTTTCACGTGACTGCACACCACCTTATTTAACATGTCCAAGTACTGCCTGTCTGACTGCTACACACTACTTATATTTATATTACTGCCGCTGTTATCACTTTATTATTGCTGCTACTTATTATTATTATTGCTGCTATTTACCATTATTATTCTCTACTTACTATTATTATTCTTATGTTATTGCCATTGTTATCACTGTATTAATGAAAAACTGCTACTTATTATTATTAGAGCTGCTACTTAGTTTTTATTCTTCTTATATATGTTTATTGTTGTTGCTATTTCTTATTTTATAGTTATTTATTTATTGTTACTGCAAAGTCGAGGAGCCAATATTTAAGAATTTTACTGCCTTATATTTGTAAGGGACATGTAATCATAAAGACTCTTGAATCTTGAATCTTGAATCTCAACGGAAAAGTTTTGAAAGTGAAGAGAAGACAATTTGTGTTCTCGTATATAATTAAATTTAAATAAAATAAAGATTGTAAAAGTCGTATTAACAAATTAATTCCAGGTTTTACTGCTGTTCTCCGCAGTGTCTACTGTCTATTACATCCCCTTATTTAACACGTACATTAGTTATTTGTGCCTGCTGTTTGTGTCCTTTATAACGTCCTTAAAAACAATATGTTTCCTGTTTGGATTGATTTTCAATTTTTTTTGACTGCCAGATAGATAGACAGAGTATAAATATCGTCTCACTCCTCTCTGTGCATGTGCGATTGGGGCAAATTCAGAGACAAAGTACGTACTTACTGTTAAACAGCAGTACTTGCTGTTCGGATTCATTTCCCGATTTGCAGTCAAAATATAACATTCAATTTAAATAAAGTTGTTCCTCGGTCATAAACTGATGTTTGTAGACAGACAGACGGATTGGCAGACATGAAACAATTGCTTAACCTCACTCTTTGCTTCGCGTGCACATAAATTGAGTTCTCCAACGTGTCTGCAATGTGAGAACAATAGATCGTGTGCTTAAGCCTCATTGCGGGAGATGCCATTATTGTTGAGACATTGAGCTTCCACATATTACAGGTGAGTGAGGTGAAGCAGGGGCATTAGCCCATAGACATAGTAGGCGGTAAATTGAAATCTGGTCATAGTGCCGGTGATATCTCACCCACTCTTCGTCAAAACATATTGAGGGATTGTGAACGTTCCCAGGTGAATGCCCATCTGAGTGTGAGCACACCTGATAGATAGATATTAGAGATTTGGAGAACAGATAATACCTGGAGATTCCATCAATTTGCTTATGATAAAGAGAAGGCTAATCAGTCTGTAGTTGTGTGGATAATACTTGGAACCCTTCAGTACTCACTCAATCTGCAGATGAAGGCCTTGTGGATGGATAGGAGTTCAGGAGGACCTTGAACTTCTTCACAGTTCACAAGTGATTCTTCACAAGTGATTCAGAGTTGCTGCTCCATAACCACAGATTATTACCCAATGAGCACACAATTCTGCATTGCCATCCTCCATTGCTGGATAGAGACAGGTATGCATATCATCACATGTGTTTGTGGAATCTGCCAGATGAAAAGTGGCTTCATTTATTGACTCATCATCGTATTAGTTCTAAGAATCGGCAACATCCTTGAAGGTCAAGTGAAAATGGAGCTAATTGAAACGTCTCACAGTTTAGCAGGATATCGTACAAACAATGATGCTGTAGAGTGTAGATAGTCAAGGAAACCCCATTATCCTCTCATAATACAGCTCAGCTGATGGTAGTTGATGATAGATATACAGGTGATCACAAGATAGACAGTGGGAAAAGAAATGGAGCACTATCACTGCATAGTTGTTGTTGTTGTTTTGGGGGGGGGGGGTTGTGTTCATAGTCGAGGCTCCTGTAAGAGCTAGTATGAGTATATTGAACAGATCAGGACGCAACAGGACAAAAGGAATGGCAGAGAGAGAGGGACACAGCAACAGCAGAGCCAAAGGCCAAGACAGAGGGAGGCAGAAAAACAATGGGTTTGGGGAGGAATTGGGGTAGGAGAGGATGCATGAAGTGGGCAATATGGATAGAGAAGGAAACTCAGGTGGGAAAACTGGAAGTTTGGAAGGAGAAAGGATTGGAGGGGTGTATGTTCCCAGGTGGAGATGTTCCCAGTTCAAAAGATGTTCCCAGACTTTCGACATTCGACATGACGTAATCTGCCCGAGAATGCTCGACAAGCATGCGCAAAAAAAACCTAGAAGCATCAATCTTCAGGGGTAGGTGAACTGCTATCATGGCTTGGTAAGGATTGTTACCTAAAATGGCTCACTAAACTTGTAAAATACTTGGGGAAAAGTACCAGGGAGAAAGCTGGGGTGTGCCTCCTGCACAACTAGAGTTGGATGGAGACACCATATGTGGTTTGAGTGCTTCTGAACACCAATGGGAAGGTCATATCTGGGCCTTGGGAATACACAGCGTAAGTTTAAAATCAACGTTTAAAATGAGGATATTTACTCTTCGAAGAAGCATTGTGCGTGTGTGCATGTGTGCGTGTTTGTGTGTGCCAACTCTCGTGAGTCGGATTTGCATCCAGGGACACCACAATTATGGTTAGCAATTTTGAAATTGCCACCTTTCATTTAAATGCTGAAAATTATGTTTAAAAAAGGATATTTCACTTACAGATGTTGCGCTAGCAACATCAGGTTAAAAGAGACCCAGTTAGAAGAAGTGAGTCCCTGAAAAAACACACATAGCATACATACACAAAAGCATGCCTCATTAGTATTCATACATCATTTTGAAAGTCCTGTGTTGGCTGCTGTTGATATGGTAATGATAAAAAAAAAAACTTAAAAGTTCACTCTTGAAACACGGCACCATTCCTGCTATTGATCCACTGTGAAAAAGACCAGATTAATCAAAGGAGAATAATAATTACTCTGAGTATTTATTCATGATGATGGCATTGATGCTATATGATGATAGGAGAGAATCTTCTGCAGAAAATTTCATAGAAAACTAATTGGTTTTCTATAACTGGATAGAATTGGTTTTTGGCTTTAGAGTTAATATGATCAAGCACTACAGAAGTATGAAAATTAATCAAATATTCGATTTCCGGCATGTTTCATGATCAAACTGAATCTTTACACTTCTGTACTTCAACCTTTTTACTGAAGGAGTAACAAGTACAGATACATTCAAAGTACACCGCCCCCATGCCAAATAAATAAATAACATCCTCCAGCATGCGGCATTTCCACGATGCTGCCGTGCAGCACATATAAATGGTGTTGGGAGGGAGAGGTGTACAATAATTGATTGATTAATTGCATAATTAAAATCAATAAATAATGATCATAAAATAATTTCTTAATCAATTGGCTTATAGCATACCTAAACCACCAGTGTTTCATCCGAATCAGTAACTTTTTGAAATTAATTAAATAAGTCATTAATAAAAAAATTAAATAATCAATTGATTAATTGACTAATAAATAAATAATGAATCGATTAATTGATTAATCAGTAAATCAAAAATATCTTTTATAGCCACATCACTTGGTCACTGTCATGTCCGAATATCAGCTTCCTCTCTCAAAAGGTGCCTGAGATATTGCCCGGATGAGAAAGAAAAGAAATAAGTGATTAATACCAAAAATAAATAAATAATAATCGTAAAATAATTAAATTATTAATCAACTGGCTAATAAAATACCTGAACCACCACCGTTTCATCCAAATATATGAATTTTAAAAAATTAAGTCATTAATCGAATAATTAAATAATTAATCGATCAATTAATTAAGCAATAAATCAAAAATATCTTTTATAGCCTCATCGCTTGGTCACTGTCATGTCCAAATATCAGCTTCCTAGCTCAAAAAATGCCTCAGATCATGCCCAGATGAGAAAGGAAATAATGAAGTACTTAATTAATCGATAATAATTAAGTAAATAATTAATTGATTCATCAAAAAACAAAAAAGAAAGTTTTTGCCAAAGCACTTGCTCACTGTTGTGCTGAAATGTCAACTTCCTAGCTCAAAAGATGGCTAAGATATCGCCCGGACAAACAAACAAGAAACCGGAGTGAAAACCGAGTACTCCCTTTCAGTGCGTGTCATTGCCAGGGCCCCTCCGGTGCCCAGCGATGACGTCACGCAGCGCCTGGAGATTAAATAGGAAAGGAGCGGTGTACAAAAACTGTTATCTTCGCTTTATGCCCTATAAATAACATATACCATCAAATTTTATGGAGAACAACTGTCAAATGTTTTTGAAAGACCTTATTGTGTGTGCTATGTTCCATATCATAGCTTTCTGAGAATGTAGGAAAAACGAATGGAGTTACAATTAATTTGACATCATTAGTTGGAGCGCAGTTAGTCACAAAATAACAAAATGTGATGGGAACAAGAAAGTATTGGGGTAGGGGGTTGCAGAGGGGGGAGCTGCTATAGTTGGCACAATAGAGAAAACGCAAAGCAGCCTTTCACTGTTGGTATTATAATTGCAGATAAACGGTGAGAAGCAGCTTGATTAGCTTTCCTATTCTTTGCTAATCTCATCAAAACATTGATTATGCTGCACACATCAAACATCTGTTTGTAAACTCAGGCAAATGAAGGACACTTTGAAGGAGAATGAAAGGCTTAAAAAGAACTCTTTGTTTGGTGCCACATTTCCATCCACGCTGTGATCTTAGTACTATGCTATAATGGAAGGAAAATAACTATAATGTACTGTAGTTGGTTTCTTCTGTGCCAGATTTGTTTGGAGTTGTCTGTTAATTATAACTGTTGTTCTGTTATATTATATTATAATGTTATATGTTATATTATTATATAACAATGTTATATTATAACTGTTATAACTGTTGTTCCATTAAAATGCTAGGTCTCCGTTATGAGATTATTTCGATGCAATGAAAATGTTCCAGTGTTATACTACTACTACTACTACTACTACTACTACTACTACTACTACTACTACTACTACTACTACTACTCCTCGAATTACTCCCACCTTATGATTATTACCACTGAATTACTACTACTACTACTACTACTACTCCTCGAATTACTCCCACCTTCTGATTATTACCACTGAATTACTACTACTACTACTACTACTACTACTACTACTACTACTACTACTACTACTACTACTCCTCCTCCTCGAATTACTCCCACCTTCTGATTATTACCACTGAATAATTACCACTGAATTACCACTACTACTACTACTACTATTACTAGTACTACTCCTCCTCCTCCTCGAATTACTCCCACCTTCTGATTATTACCACTGAATAATTAGCACTGAATTACCACTACTACTACTAGTACTACTACGACTACTACTACTACTACTACTACTACTACTATTACTATCACTACTACTACTACTACTACTACTACTCCTCGAATTACTCCCACCTTCTGATTATTACCACTGAATTACTACTACTACTACTACTACTACTACTATTACTACTACTACTCCTCCTCGAATTACTCCCACCTTCTGATTATTACCACTGAATTACTACTACTACTACTACTACTACTACTATTACTACTACTACTCCTCCTCGAATTACTCCCACCTTCTGATTATTACCACTGAATAACTACCACTGAATTACTACTACTACTACTACTACTACTACTACTACTACTACTACTACTATTACTACTACTACTCCTCCTCGAATTACTCCCACCTTCTGATTATTACCACTGAATTACTACTACTACTACTACTACTACTACTACTACTACTACTCCTCGAATTACTCCCACCTTCTGATTATTACCACTGAATAATTACCACTGAATTACTACTACTACTACTACTACTACTACTACTACTACTACTACTACTATTACTACTACTACTCCTCCTCGAATTACTCCCACCTTCTGATTATTACCACTGAATTACTACTACTACTACTACTACTACTACTACTACTACTACTACTATTACTACTACTACTACTCCTCGAATTACTCCCACCTTCTGATTATTACCACTGAATTACTACTACTACTACTACTACTACTACTATTACTACGACTACTCCTCCTCGAATTACTCCCACCTTCTGATTATTACCACTGAATAATTACCACTGAATTACTACTACTACTACTACTACTACTACTACTACTACTACTAGTCCTCCTCCTAGAATTACTCCCACCTTCTGATTATTACCACTGAATAATTACCACTGAATTACCACTACTACGACTACTACTATTACTACTACTACTCCTCCTCCTCCTAGAATTACTCCCACCTTCTGATTATTACCACTGAATAATTAGCACTGAATTACCACTACTACTACTAGTACTACTACGACTACTACTACTACTACTACTACTACTATTACTATCACTACTACTACTACTACTACTACTACTACTCCTCCTCGAATTACTCCCACCTTCTGATTATTACCACTGAATTACTACTACTACTACTACTACTACTACTACTACTACTACTACTACTATTACTACTACTACTCCTCCTCGAATTACTCCCACCTTCTGATTATTACCACTGAATTACTACTACTACTACTACTACTACTATTACTACTACTACTCCTCCTCGAATTACTCCCACCTTCTGATTATTACCACTGAATAACTACCACTGAATTACTACTACTACTACTACTACTGTCAAGTCGTAGATTCGTTATTGCTAAGAATTCTGTATAAAACGTCTTGAATAATATGTTATGATTTTAATGTTGCTTATATACTATTTTCATAAAGTTAATAAAAGGTTTTTGCTTCGTTTTAGTTTAAAATGAGGAAAGGCTCGCTTGGGTCGTGCTGGACAATTGTATACGTGTGCTTTTTCGAGGCTAGATAAGGCCGGTCGTAAAATCACGCTCACATGCGCGTGATTTTGTGTAACGCTAGTAGAATGATTAGATTGCAGACATAAACCTATCGTTAAAACCATATATATTTTGTATTAATCACAGCGACGCTTGACTCTGTATAAACATGCTTTGAATTACTCATTTGAACAAACCCATATATTTTATGGCCTTATCGAAGCCAAAGAATGCACCCTCCCTTTAATGAGTTATATTTTCTGTCTCCTCGGAGCCCAGAGAAACATCTGGTCCAGATAAGGGACGGATGACGGTGGGGGCTAGGGATGACGGTGAGGGACTCTCGCCAGTCGCTTTGTTCTCTCGGAGATTTTCTGATAAACTTGTCCCTATTTATACGGACTGCGAATCAATGTGCTTCAGGAAGGCTAGACGTGGCATGAAGCTGGTTCTTGCTGTAGATGTCTGTCTCCTCCGGATCTGTATAAGTTGGTTTTTAATAAAAGCTGCGTCATTTTCAAACTGTTTGTGGACTTCTTTTGCAAACGAAGAGCCGCTTCTTCAAAGATGGTACCAGGAGTGGGGTGCAGCACCGGACGACGGGAAACGGAGCCTGAGGGACAGGAGGAAGGCTGCCTGAGGCCGGCGCCGGCACGCTGATTTGATTAAAGGTGAGAGTTGTTTTATATCAGAGGGCTATTATTCCAAATTCGTACCTTCCTCCCTCGAGCGGCTTCAGTCTCCCTGTCTTCCGCGCTGCCTGCACTCGAACAGAAATTGTAAGTAAAGGCTCATTTTAGGCCTCAGAATGACGTGGCTTTGTTAAAATCACCAGGATAAAACATATCGGTAAAGATAACGTTCGATAAGGGTAAAGCTAAGAATAGATTTTGCGCAGGATACCAGTAAGGACTTAACAGTAAGCTTAAAGTTACAGTTAGCACCAGGAGGGGAAAATGAGGTCGGACAGCCATATAGGTTGAAGCCAGGTGGCCAAGATTTTTCCAGGAAGGAACAGCCCAGAGACAAGATGGGGTATGCCATTGCATGCCAGGGAACGAAGGGCTGTGGCTAACTTAGAGGGCCATAGGAACATGGCCAGGAAAAGGAAAACGCGCAGTAGGTAGGCTTGACAAGTAAGTAAGCAGTTAAGCAAGTAAATCAGCGATTGATGCCGCTGGACCAGATGCCAGACCAAGACCCCCCAACCCCCCCAAGACCTGAGCTCAGTCCCGGGGCTCTAGGCAACACCCCCCCACCCCCCCAAGACCTGAGCTCAGTCCCGGGGCTCTAGGCAACACCCCAACACCCCCCGCCCTGCCTTCCCTTTTTCACCTCAACCCACCCCGTCCAACCCGTCCCAAAAATCCTTTTCCTTGAATGAGAGACGTAACATGAATGAGCAAAGATTGTACATGAGAGTGGCTGGAGAAAGACATGATTTGAGTCGATCTGAGTTTCGCGCGAAGTCTGGGAGACTCACTCGTATATGAATGAGGAATGAATGTATATTGGGATGTTAATTGACGTGTGTATCTGGCCAATGTATTTGTCTGTATGACATATGCAAAGCAGAGGGTTTCGGTGTGAAGCTTTGTAAGTGGTCTACTTGACATTCCCTAGCGACTATCCGAGGGAACAGGTGAGGTCCTGAACTGAGTCCGGATTTTCATCTGTTTGGGAGTGTTGGGATTCGTGTGGAGGCACGAGGGTGCGCGCCAGGACGGGGGGCGGCGTGGCGTCGTCGCGTTGAGATGGTTGTGCCAGGTCGATCGGCGATCTCTGAATTTAAATCGGATTTTTGTCATGTGTGTTGTGAAATTAACGTCTATCCGAGAATCCTGGCGATGTTCGTTTAATTAAAGTGTGGTACAAACCTGTGTTTCCGCCGTGCGGCTCCGTGGAAGTTTGGGTAGAGTTATTGTGCGTTCGGGCAGGAGCCGAGCGAGCCGCGAGTCACGGGTGTGCTGTATGAGGTTGCTCGGAGGATGTGTGCCCAAATGCATTGTGGGTCAAATGTCACGTTTTCAACAGAACGCTTATCCGAGGAAGGAGGACGATCGAGGTTTCAACTGTCGGTATGTGGTGTGGCTTCATGCCAAGGTGTGGGCGCGAGGAGGATGTGGTTGTGTTTGTCTGTCTGTGGAGTTATACGGTTGTTGGATTCGTAGAAGCTAGCATTTTGCGATGTGGAGCCACGATAGTGGTCGTCTGTCTGTCCGGATGTGGAGTTCTTGCAAGGAACGGGAATGTCGCCGGACTTGTATTAGTTGTGGAATGAGAACTGGTACCACCTTTCTCCGTTTGAAGTTTGACCTTTTAAAGTTCATTTGACCTTTGTTCGAGATTTGTAAGGGAAAGAGGTCGGAGATAATTCACTAACCTTGGAAGAACGACAGGCTGTCAGTCTACTGGAGGTTGATTTAACGGCAGGATATATAGGACTTAAATCTGGAGAATATCGGGACATTATATTGTGGGTTAAAACTGAAATCACGTACGTAATTAGTGAACAAAGAATATCGAGTTCTGTTTGTCGTTGTAATTGTCGTTGATGTCCCGATTCAGGGGTCTCAAGAAATAAACAGACTTCCGGTGCCGACCGGAAGCGTCAGGTACAGTACGCTTGAGTTTAATTTAACCGGGCCGAGCACAGTGACGTGCGTGATCGAGCAATGGGGATAGTCATGGTCAGTGAAATGCAGTGAAATGCAGTGAACATGCCCGATTTTGGCTTTGCGAGGCTCCGGATAGAAATTGGCATTTCGATACTGTGGATTATATTGTGCCTGCCCGGAAAGGTGATGTCCTGTGCTGGGGCTGGCGACATGCCTCTGTTATTTGTCTGTCTGTCGGTCTGATTGTAAGTCTTTGGTACTGGGAGGGCTAATTGAGTGCTTAGGCGTCATTGTTCCATGGAGGCAGGTACTGTGAGTCACAAAATGTAAATGTAACACAGAGAGATGGACAGGACAACAATGGAGTTTATATGGACGGGTTTGGGGCAGTTTCAATCTGACGATTACAGAGTGCTTTGTTCTGTTCACGAAACATGTAAAATTCATGGAGTTGAAGTGGTTTGCAAGAAGGCAGCAGAGTCAGTACTGGGATGCAACCTCGTCCAGGGGTTTTGGTCCAGCCTGCAAGGAGTCCAGGGGCTTGTTTCAGGGCTGGGTCGCCAAAAATGGGATGCTGTGCCCATCTGGATGTAAAATTATCCATCAAGGACGGGGAATGATGTGCAGTGTGATTGGGTAAGAGGTAAAGGCCATAAAACACCAACCCCATGAGGAACGAAATAAATGGAGACGTCGACAATGGTGTCAGAAGTGGTGGTTGGGATCACATGATGGTTGGGATTGAAGAACAACCTACTGGGATTTCATGATGGGCAACAGTGTATGAGTGAGTAATTGTGATCTGTTTAAGTGTAAGAGGCGGTGGAGAAGAAAGGGGTGATGAAAAGTTATTTGTTTTAGTGTGAAGTAGGTTGGTTGCTTATTTGTCACAGTAAGATGAGAGTTGTGTTTTTAAGCTTGGTCTTTGAATGAATTGTTGCTTGGAATGTGTTGATTGGAAAAGTGATTTCTGATCGCTGATCCGATCTGGTTTTGAATTGTTTGATTTAATTTTGAGTTGATTGGAGGTAATAAGGATTTGTGTCGATTTCTTGATTTGAGTTGATCTGGAAACAAAGACAGATGGGATTAATGTGTATATCAGGAACATTTTGGAAAAGAAATATGGATATATGACATTACTAAAATATAACCAAGCAATTGAGAGTTCTTGGGTTAATGGGATATAAATAAATGCATCTACAAGTTGATGGTTTATAAAAAAAAAATTTAGTTCTGGATGATACTTAAACGATGAACAATGTTGGGGGCAAAGTTATGGGTGGATTTGGTGAGTGGTTTTGGGCAAACGAAGATTAATTTAGATTTATCATAGTTAAGTTCGAGGAAGTTGATTTGAAGCCAGAATTTTATTTGGATGCCAGAAAGGAGAAAGGAGATGCTGAAAGCCAGAAAGGAGATGCTGTTGTCTACTCTGAATGACAGGTGGTGGTATCCAGGGCGCTGAGGAGTTTGTTCACGTTGTAAAGTTTGTTTATTTAGTTTGTTTATTGTAGAGAAGAGTGCTTTTGGGATTCCGGAGCCAGAGTGGATAATTTGAGAGTAGTAGGTGGAGTAGAGGAATTCTTTGCAGTGCTGTAGGTGGTCCTTGTAGGCTTGGGAGTGAACTGATTTGGGTTTAATAGGCACAAGCTGGTCTAAACAGGGTGAGGAGGATGGTGTGATTGATGATGTCAAAGGAGGCGTTGAGGTGAGGAGGATGAAAATGTTGAGGTTGCCGGCATCAGAGGAGAGAAAAGGTCGCTGGTGATTTTGAGGAGAGCAGTTTCAGTACTGTGGCTGGAGCAGAATCCGGATTGGGATGTTTCATACAGGTTATTGGCAGAGTGGTGATGTTTGAGTTGAGTGGCCACAGCACGTTCCAAAACTTTTGACAGAAAGGGTAGGTTGGAGATGGGTCTGAAGTTATTTAGGGTGTCAGGGTTTAGTCCAGGGTTTTTCCAGAATGGGGGTGAAGTTTCACGAGTTTTTGGGGAAATCGGTATGTGAAGCTGGATTAAGTTGGAACTGCTTGATGAGCCATGGAGATGGATTGGGTTTTGTTGTTGGTTGTCTGGGAGTTCGGTTGTTGCATTGCCAAAGGTTTCTGTGTGGTGGACACACTCGTTGGCTGTTGTCTTGTGTGACGTGGATGGAGATGTATGTGGCTGCGTGTGGCTGCCTGGAGTCGGGAAGGCGGCTACAGTGGTTGATATTGGTTGTGGATTGTCCGGGGTGCTTCGATTTGCATAGGGGGTGAAGATTGGGATATTACATTATTTTAAGTAAGTATTGGCATGAGTAATTACATAAGTAATTATGAGTTATTATGAGTATTAGTTATGAGTAAGTGATTATTACCTTCGCAAAAGCGGAAGGTAATGTTTTGATCGCTGTGTATTTATTTGTGTGTGTGTGTGTGTGTATGTGTATGTTATTCGCATAACTCAAAAGGTATTCAACCGATTCGCATGAAATTTGGTGGGATGATAGGTTATTATCCGGGAACCATTTGATTAGATTTTGGAATCGATCGGGTCAAAGGTCAAGGTCATGAAAAGGTCATGGATGTGATTACAATATCAAACTTTTGGCGGGATAGAATGGTTTAATTTGAAACAAATCTTCCCGCATGACAACGTAGGTGTGGCTTTGCTACACAGATCTTGTAGTCTTTTATTTTGGCAACAAAAGTAGCTGCGGCGAAGGTATGCGCTCTACCGAGTGCCCGTTCTAGTTTTAGTAAAGTTACATGTTTCGCTGTGTTGTGGATCTGGGGACAAGCTAGTTTGATGGGTACCCTGGGGTCTTCGGCGTGTCTATGTGTTTGGCTGTCTGTTACACCGGACTCTTGAATGGGTTTTCATGAGACGAATTTCAGACATAACAGTGAGAATCTATTTTGAGCGAATCACAGTGGGTGAGGAAAACATTGTGTGTGACCAGACACCAGAACTGACCAGAATTGAAATTGGAAGTAGACCAGGTTATTTCTATTATTTGTTTATTCGTGAAAATAAATAAATAATAGGGGGAGGTTAATGGAGGTTAATGGTGGTTTGTTTGTGTTAATGGAGGTTAATGGTGGTTTGTTTGTGTTAATTCTAGTTGAAACTGTAGCTGAAGTAATTTTCGTTTATTAATTTGAATTGGACTGGATTAAATGGGATTGAATTTAAAAAATTGAATATTGGATAAAATTGGATCCACTTGAAAAAAGTGGATTAGGAAATTGGAGAAAAGGTGTTCTATGAAACTATGAATTGAATGAATTGAATCTAGATAGATGAATTGGAGACCTGTAGACCAGGCGTTCCCAGGAGACTTGTGGACCAGGTGTTCCACCAGAGGAAAAAGACCAGGTGTTCGTGGAGCACTTCACCTGCAAGAACGCCTTGGAACCAAGGTGGAAGGGACCAGTCCAGGTGTTGCTGACTACACCAACGGCAGTCTTTTGCGAGGGCAAGACTTCGTGGATCCACGCCACGCACTGTAAGTTGGCCATACAAGCACCAGACACTACACCACAGCAACCACAGTAAGGATGGGCCTAATCATAGGTACAATACTATTGATAGCGACAGCAGCTAGGGGAAACTCCGATTCCAATAGATGCGAAAACGAAACCCGACACCTCACCGTAACATGGGGACAAAGAGTATCACTACCATGTTTCGAACAGAAAGCCCTGCACACAAATTGGGTGAACATAAATTGGCTAGCACTGTCGGCAGGGCCTGGACGCGTTGGCATGGTACTACAAAAGCAACGAGAGTTCCGGGAAAACGGGCAAGCTAGCATTGAGACCTTGGCCCAACCAGGATACAAATGGGGAACCCCTGATTTTAAGCTACAAACACGCACGCGCCTAGAGAAAGGCATGACTATGCAGGTCCGGTGCAGCGTCTGGACCCCAGGAGCGGCCAGTGGCGAAACTAAATACACACCATGCATCGAATACATACTCACGCCACACCCCCAGGATAAGGCCCCAAAGAGGGGGGAAAACACATATTGGAAAGTGGCCAGGGAGGTGGCAACAATTCAAAATAGGACACACTGCTGGTCGTGCATGCACTTTCCCCAAGCAGGCACCACAGGAATACACATGATAGTGCTACCTCTGTCCCTCAATGACCTCTGCTCACAACCTATCGATTCCCCATGTTTAGTCACCACGCTGGAAAGAGAAGGGGTTGACAACGGCAAGAGTTGCAATCGACAATTTAATTATCGCCCGTCAATGATTGCCCATGTGGCCGAGAGGCCTGCCCCCGTCTGGGTCAAACCACAGAAAGGGAGGGTCTGCCTCCAGGGTTCCGGCCACTTGCGTATGGGAGAATCAGAATGCGCCTACACTCTCCCCGGGAAGCTGGGACAAGGGAGCTCGGGGATTACATTACGAATAGTACTGCAAGATAAACACAACCACAACATAACGGCTATAACATTCTCTAGGGGGGTTAGTAGGATTAATGGGGTGGTAAAGGGACTCCAGTGCTTATCCACCCACCTGGTCCCACCCCATGGGACAATGTTTATATGCGGCGACAAGGCTTACCCCTATTTACCAAATAATTGGGGGGGCACATGTTATCTGAGTTCAGTCCTTCCTGACGTTGAGATACTGGATGAGCTAGACCCAAAGTCCTTGGACAGGCGTTATAAGAGGTCAGTCATGAACGAAGATGGAACCACTAAACTACACGGGAGCCTATGGGAAAAGGTGTTCGGTTTCTTCTTCCCAGGAGCGGGCACAGTCATGGATAGTTTCCGGATAGATAAATTGGCTTTGGCCCTAGAAAAGGTGGCAAACGACACCGCTACGGCTCATGACATACTATTGGATACGGTGATTCACATGCGTACAATGGTGATGCAGAATCGGGTGGCTTTGGACATGCTCTTGGCAGAGAAAGGAGGGGTATGCGGAATTATAGAGGGAAAATGTTGCACTTACATACCCGATCCATCTGAAGGAGTGTCAGCCGCAATAGTGAGACTAAGGGAAACTAGCCACGCCCTGACGATCGATCGGATCGCGCGCGAAAATTCTTATACATTTAGCTGGCTCACTGACTGGTTCCGGGGATGGACGGGCACCATAGTGAAGTGGTTATTGACCGCACTGGCTGTGATAATCGGGGTAGTAATTTGGGGGGCACTAATGAAATCTCTAGTCCTCCTCTGTATGAGAAAGTATTTTACAGGATGGAAAGTGAAGAAGCCGCCGACAACGACTATGGCTCTGACCACAGAGGTCGTCGACCTGAACGGGTCCTTCAACAAGGCAGTTGCGACCGGCGCTCCAGAAAATTGCATTGAATTTTGTAATGACTGTGATACTTGTGTGGATCCCATGTGGGAACTGGCTGCTGCCTGTAACGGTGTTTGTGATGACTGTGATACTTGTGCTATAAACCCCTTGCGTGTACTGGCTAACGCTGCTTATGTATTACAAGCTGACAGCTGCACGCCCCCTTCCGACCCAACTATGGATCTGATTGCGACGCTGGGTCTGGCGGTCGAGGGACCCGACGCGGATGTCCTAGACCCGCAAGCCGACCAGGCGCCCATGGGAGACTTTGACATAAAGGAAGTCCCTCTCTTTTCTCCAAATGTTTTAAGTTCAAATGCTTCAAGTGAATCGGATTTTTACGCTCTGTACCCTGATCAGGAAATTGAGACACAAGATACTGACGACATTTTGTATTCCCCAGAACAGCAGCACGTGAGGGACCTCATGGGCATGACCGTTGATTAACTTCGAAGATCTGCAAGGACTGCGTCTGCAAAGGGTGGGGGGAGCAAGTTCCGCAGGGGAGGTTGTGGGCCCTCTGGCGGGGCAGAACCTCATCTGGACCAGACGTCTTCGTTGTGGATCCGAAACGTTAATGGACTTTCATGTTCTGAGCCCTCAGGTTCAAAGCACGCACCACACGACACGTTCCCCAAATGCACGGGCGAGGCGCTATGGGCGCACGGTATGCCCTCGGGAGATACCCGCATTACACGATTGTCTTTCAATAAAGCCCGATGTGGCACGTTGTCTCTTAAGATACTTTGTCTCGACGAGACAAGAGGAAGGAATGTCAAGTCGTAGATTCGTTATTGCTAAGAATTCTGTATAAAACGTCTTGAATAATATGTTATGATTTTAATGTTGCTTATATACTATTTTCATAAAGTTAATAAAAGGTTTTTGCTTCGTTTTAGTTTAAAATGAGGAAAGGCTCGCTTGGGTCGTGCTGGACAATTGTATACGTGTGCTTTTTCGAGGCTAGATAAGGCCGGTCGTAAAATCACGCTCACATGCGCGTGATTTTGTGTAACGCTAGTAGAATGATTAGATTGCAGACATAAACCTATCGTTAAAACCATATATATTTTGTATTAATCACAGCGACGCTTGACTCTGTATAAACATGCTTTGAATTACTCATTTGAACAAACCCATATATTTTATGGCCTTATCGAAGCCAAAGAATGCACCCTCCCTTTAATGAGTTATATTTTCTGTCTCCTCGGAGCCCAGAGAAACATCTGGTCCAGATAAGGGACGGATGACGGTGGGGGCTAGGGATGACGGTGAGGGACTCTCGCCAGTCGCTTTGTTCTCTCGGAGATTTTCTGATAAACTTGTCCCTATTTATACGGACTGCGAATCAATGTGCTTCAGGAAGGCTAGACGTGGCATGAAGCTGGTTCTTGCTGTAGATGTCTGTCTCCTCCGGATCTGTATAAGTTGGTTTTTAATAAAAGCTGCGTCATTTTCAAACTGTTTGTGGACTTCTTTTGCAAACGAAGAGCCGCTTCTTCACACTACTACTACTACTACTATTACTACTACTACTCCTCCTCGAATTACTCCCACCTTCTGATTATTACCACTGAATTACTACTACTACTACTACTACTACTACTACTACTCCTCGAATTACTCCCACCTTCTGATTATTACCACTGAATAATTACCACTGAATTACTACTACTACTACTACTACTACTACTACTACTACTATTACTACTACTACTCCTCCTCGAATTACTCCCACCTTCCGATTATTACCACTGAATTACTACTACTACTACTACTACTACTACTACTACTACTACTATTACTACTACTACTACTCCTCGAATTACTCCCACCTTCTGATTATTACCACTGAATTACTACTACTACTACTACTACTACTACTACTACTACTACGATTACTACTACTACTCCTCCTCGAATTACTCCCACCTTCTGATTATTACCACTGAATAATTACCACTGAATTACTACTACTACTACTACTACTACTACTACTACTAGTCCTCCTCCTAGAATTACTCCCACCTTCTGATTATTACCACTGAATAATTACCACTGAATTACCACTACTACTACTACTACTACTACTACTACTACTACTACTACTACTACTACTACTCCTCGAATTACTCCCACCTTCTGATTATTACCACTGAATTACCACTACTACTACTACTACTACTACTACTACTACTATTACTACTACTACTACTATTACTACTACTACTTCTCGAATTACTCCCACCTTCTGATTATTACCACTGAATAATTACCACTGAATTACCACTACTACTACTACTACTACTACTACTACTACTACTACTACTACTACTATTACTACTACTACTCCTCCTCGAATTACTCCCACCTTCTGATTATTACCACTGAATAATTACCACTGAATTACCACTCCTACTACTACTACTAGGCCTAGTCCTCGAATTACTCCCACCTTCTGATTATTACCACTGAATTACACTACTACTACTACTACTACTACTACTACTACTACTACTACTACTACTACTATTATTACTACTACTACTCCTCCTCCTCGAATTACTCCCACCTTCTGATTATTACCACTGAATAATTACCACTGAATTACCACTCCTACTACTACTACTAGGCCTAGTCCTCGAATTACTCCCACCTTCTGTCGGGTCGGCTACATGAGTTTTCCTGCTCCACACGCCTCTGCACCTCCACCTCCACCTCTCTTATGCTCTTCCTTAAATCTTCTTCCACCTCGATTTGATCTGCCCCTTCTTCAGTTGAATCCATATCAAAGACCTTCTTGACCACATTGATCCCCTCTTCTCTCCAGAGCACATGGAACAATCAAGCAGCTGTGCCTTCTGCGACAGCTTCTCTGTTTTTATTAAACACAGTTATTAAATTATTTATTTTATATCAACACCATTTATTAAACAAAAGATAGCCAGGAGGATAATTCGTGACAAAATTACCTCCAGCATTAAAAACAACAAATGAGGTGCTCGCAGGGATTGCTGCATGTTTGTAACATTATCGTACAAAGGATAAGCAGGCTGTCATGTATGTGCACGTTCGTTGACATTGCCAATTGTACTTGATGTTCCTTCCAAGAATAGGCTTTCAATTTACAGCAACTGTACATGCTGAGGTTGATCAGAGAATGTAATATTACTATTACTGTAATATGTATTACTCTATAATTGTCTCCTCTACCAAATAAAATTTCCAATGTTGGATGCAACATCTGGTCAAAGGACAGTCTGAAGAGAGGAGCATGCATATGCTATGCTGGTGACGTCATACAAAGCCAGTCAATGACAGGGCCTTCAGTTCCCACACGTTTTCAATTTTCAAAGGCATCCAGCAATTCTAGTGGTTTTTCCTGTACGTTATCGAATTGCACCAAATCCCAGAATTTTTCCTCCCACGGAGTGCTAAACCTATTTTAGGTAAACAAAACACATCTAAGTGCTGAACCTTTGAACTGTTCTGGCCTCCATATTTGAGGTTAAAATGATGGCTTTGTTATCTCGAGGAGATTTTCCAGCTGGTCAGCATTACAGGGAGAGAAAATCTTAAACGACAAAGCTTCTTCAAACGGATTGGACACAAATGATTCCGGCAAGAGAATTGCTCTTTTGAGAGAAACAATAGTTGCTCTCTTACTCTCCCAAGGGATGAATTTCCTGACAACACTGACTGAATAAGTGCAATTTGCAGCTATAATTTCACATATCCAAATTGGGGGAATTCTGCATTAATTTATCTGCAGATTTCTTAATTTCTTATCTTGTCTGAAAGCTTTTATTAATATAAACAATCGCACCCGAGTCCAAAGGAAGCGGTTCTGTTTGGCATTTTAAATATGAAATAGGCAAAGCCGAGAAATGAATGAAACCCATTAGAATTACCCTTTAGAATTATCTTTCAGAATTACCCTTTAGAATTACCCTTTAGAATTACACTTTAGAATTACACTTTAGAATTACCCTTTAGAATTACACTTTAGAATTATACTTTAGAATTACCCTTTAGAATTACACTTTAGAATTACACTTTAGAATTACCCTTTAGAATTACACTTTAGAATTACCCTTTAGAATTACACTTTAGAATTACCCTTTAGAATTACACTTTAGAATTACCCTTTAGAATTACACTTTAGAATTACACTTTAGAATTACCCTTTAGAATTACCCTTTAGAATTACACTTTAGAATTACCCTTTAGAATTACCCTTTAGAATTACACTTTAGAATTATCCTTCAGAATTACCCTTTAGAATTACCCTTTAGAATTACAATTTAGAATTACACTTTAGAATTATCCTTTAGAATTACCCTTTAGAATTACACTTTAGAATTACCCTTTAGAATTACCCTTTAGAATTACCCTTTAGAATTACACTTTAGAATTATCCTTCAGAATTACCCTTTAGAATTACAATTTAGAATTACACTTTAGAATTATCCTTTAGAATTACCCTTTAGAATTACACTTTAGAATTACCCTTTAGAATTACCCTTTAGAATTACAATTTAGAATTACCCTTTAGAATTACACTTTAGAATTATCCTTCAGAATTACCCTTTAGAATTACCCTTTAGAATTACCCTTTAGAATTACAATTTAGAATTACACTTTAGAATTATCCTTTAAAATTATCCTTTAGAATTACACTTCAGAATTATCCTTCAGAATTACCCTTTAGAATTACACTTTAGAATTACCCTTTAGAATTACACTTTAGAATTACACTTTAGAATTACAATTTAGAATTACACTTTAGAATTACCCTTTAGAATTACACTTTAGAATTACACTTTAGAATTACACTTTAGAATTACACTTTAGAATTACAATTTAGAATTATCCTTTAAAATTATCCTTCAGAATTACACTTTAGAATTATCCTTCAGAATTACACTTTAGAATTACCCTTTAGAATTACACTTTAGAATTACCCTTTAGAATTACACTTTAGAATTACACTTTAGAATTACCCTTTAGAATTACACTTTAGAATTACCCTTTAGAATTACACTTTAAAATTATCCTTCAGAATTACACTTTAGAATTATCCTTTAAAATTATCCTTCAGAATTACACTTTAGAATTATCCTTCAGAATTACACTTTAGAATTACCCTTTAGAATTACACTTTAGAATTACCCTTTAGAATTACACTTTAGAATTACCCTTTAGAATTACAATTTAGAATTATCCTTTAAAATTATCCTTCAGAATTACACTTTAGAATTATCCTTCAGAATTACACTTTAGAATTATCCTTTAAAATTATCCTTCAGAATTACACTTTAGAATTATCCTTCAGAATTACACTTTAGAATTATCCTTTAAAATTATCCTTCAGAATTACACTTTAGAATTATCCTTCAGAATTACACTTTAGAATTACCCTTTAGAATTACACTTTAGAATTACCCTTTAGAATTACACTTTAGAATTACACTTTAGAATTACCCTTTAGAATTACACTTTAGAATTACCCTTTAGAATTACACTTTAAAATTATCCTTCAGAATTACACTTTAGAATTATCCTTTAAAATTATCCTTCAGAATTACACTTTAGAATTATCCTTCAGAATTACACTTTAGAATTACCCTTTAGAATTACACTTTAGAATTACCCTTTAGAATTACACTTTAGAATTACACTTTAGAATTACAATTTAGAATTATCCTTTAAAATTATCCTTCAGAATTACACTTTAGAATTATCCTTCAGAATTACACTTTAGAATTATCCTTCAGAATTACACTTTAAAATTATCCTTCAGAATTACACTTTAGAATTATCCTTCAGAATTACACTTTAGAATTACACTTTAGAATTATCCTTTAGAATTACACTTTAGAATTATCCTTCAGAATTATCCTTTAGAATTACCCTTTAGAATTACACTTTAGAATTATCCTTTAAAATTATCCTTCAGAATTACCCTTTAGAATTATCCTTCAGAATTACCCTTTAAAAAATGCCTTTAGAATTACACTTTAGAATTACCCTTTAGAATTACCCTTTAGAATTACACTTTAGAATTACCCTTTAGAATTACCCTTTAGAATCACCCTTTAGAATTACACTTTAGAATTATCCTTCAGAATTACCCTTTAGAATTATCCTTCAGAATTACACTTTAGAATTACCCTTTAGAATTACCCTTTAGAATTACCCTTTAGAATTACCCTTTAGAATTACCCTTTAGAATTACCCTTTAGAATTACACTTTAGAATTACCCTTTAGAATTACCCTTTAGAATTATCCTTCAGAATTACCCTTTAGAATTATCCTTCAGAATTACCCTTTAAAATTATCCTTCAGAATTACACTTTAGAATTACCCTTTAGAATTACACTTTAGAATTACCCTTTAGAATTACACTTTAGAATTACCCTTTACAATTATCCTTTAGAATTACCCTTTAGAATTATCCTTTAAAATTATCCTTCACAATTACACTTTAGAATTACCCTTTAGAATTATCCTTCAGAATTACACTTTAGAATTACCCTTTAGAATTACCCTTTAGAATTACACTTTAGAATTACCCTTTAGAATTACCCTTTAGAATTACACTTTAGAATTATCCTTCAGAATTACCCTTTAGAATTACCCTTTAGAATTACAATTTAGAATTACACTTTAGAATTATCCTTTAGAATTACCCTTTAGAATTACACTTTAGAATTACCCTTTAGAATTACCCTTTAGAATTACCCTTTAGAATTACACTTTAGAATTATCCTTCAGAATTACCCTTTAGAATTACCCTTTAGAATTACAATTTAGAATTACACTTTAGAATTATCCTTTAGAATTACCCTTTAGAATTACACTTTAGAATTACCCTTTAGAATTACCCTTTAGAATTACAATTTAGAATTACCCTTTAGAATTACACTTTAGAATTATCCTTCAGAATTACCCTTTAGAATTACCCTTTAGAATTACCCTTTAGAATTACAATTTAGAATTACACTTTAGAATTATCCTTTAAAATTATCCTTTAGAATTACACTTCAGAATTATCCTTCAGAATTACACTTTAGAATTATCCTTCAGAATTACACTTTAGAATTACCCTTTAGAATTACCCTTTAGAATTACACTTTAGAATTACAATTTAGAATTATCCTTTAAAATTATCCTTCAGAATTACACTTTAGAATTATCCTTCAGAATTACACTTTAAAATTATCCTTCAGAATTACACTTTAGAATTATCCTTCAGAATTACACTTTAGAATTACACTTTAGAATTATCCTTTAGAATTACACTTTAGAATTATCCTTCAGAATTATCCTTTAGAATTACCCTTTAGAATTACACTTTAGAATTATCCTTTAAAATTATCCTTCAGAATTACCCTTTAGAATTATCCTTCAGAATTACCCTTTAAAAAATGCCTTTAGAATTACACTTTAGAATTACCCTTTAGAATTACCCTTTAGAATTACACTTTAGAATTACCCTTTAGAATTACCCTTTAGAATCACCCTTTAGAATTACACTTTAGAATTATCCTTCAGAATTACCCTTTAGAATTATCCTTCAGAATTACACTTTAGAATTACCCTTTAGAATTACCCTTTAGAATTACCCTTTAGAATTACCCTTTAGAATTACCCTTTAGAATTACCCTTTAGAATTACACTTTAGAATTACCCTTTAGAATTACCCTTTAGAATTATCCTTCAGAATTACCCTTTAGAATTATCCTTCAGAATTACCCTTTAAAATTATCCTTCAGAATTACACTTTAGAATTACCCTTTAGAATTACCCTTTAGAATTACACTTTAGAATTACCCTTTAGAATTACACTTTAGAATTACCCTTTACAATTATCCTTTAGAATTACCCTTTAGAATTATCCTTTAAAATTATCCTTCAGAATTACACTTTAGAATTACCCTTTAGAATTATCCTTCAGAATTACACTTTAGAATTACCCTTTAGAATTACCCTTTAGAATTACACTTTAGAATTACCCTTTAGAATTACCCTTTAGAATTACACTTTAGAATTATCCTTCAGAATTACCCTTTAGAATTACCCTTTAGAATTACAATTTAGAATTACACTTTAGAATTATCCTTTAGAATTACCCTTTAGAATTACACTTTAGAATTACCCTTTAGAATTACCCTTTAGAATTACCCTTTAGAATTACACTTTAGAATTATCCTTCAGAATTACCCTTTAGAATTACCCTTTAGAATTACAATTTAGAATTACACTTTAGAATTATCCTTTAGAATTACCCTTTAGAATTACACTTTAGAATTACCCTTTAGAATTACCCTTTAGAATTACAATTTAGAATTACCCTTTAGAATTACACTTTAGAATTATCCTTCAGAATTACCCTTTAGAATTACCCTTTAGAATTACCCTTTAGAATTACAATTTAGAATTACACTTTAGAATTATCCTTTAAAATTATCCTTTAGAATTACACTTCAGAATTATCCTTCAGAATTACACTTTAGAATTATCCTTCAGAATTACACTTTAGAATTACCCTTTAGAATTACCCTTTAGAATTACACTTTAGAATTACACTTTAGAATTATCCTTTAAAATTATCCTTCAGAATTACCCTTTAGAATTATCCTTCAGAATTACCCTTTAAAAAATGCCTTTAGAATTACACTTTAGAATTACCCTTTAGAATTACCCTTTAGAATTACACTTTAGAATTACCCTTTAGAATTACCCTTTAGAATCACCCTTTAGAATTACACTTTAGAATTATCCTTCAGAATTACCCTTTAGAATTATCCTTCAGAATTACACTTTAGAATTACCCTTTAGAATTACCCTTTAGAATTACCCTTTAGAATTACCCTTTAGAATTACCCTTTAGAATTACCCTTTAGAATTACACTTTAGAATTACCCTTTAGAATTACCCTTTAGAATTATCCTTCAGAATTACCCTTTAGAATTATCCTTCAGAATTACCCTTTAAAATTATCCTTCAGAATTACACTTTAGAATTACCCTTTAGAATTACCCTTTAGAATTACACTTTAGAATTACCCTTTAGAATTACACTTTAGAATTACCCTTTACAATTATCCTTTAGAATTACCCTTTAGAATTATCCTTTAAAATTATCCTTCAGAATTACACTTTAGAATTACCCTTTAGAATTATCCTTCAGAATTACACTTTAGAATTACCCTTTAGAATTACCCTTTAGAATTACACTTTAGAATTACCCTTTAGAATTACCCTTTAGAATTACACTTTAGAATTATCCTTCAGAATTACCCTTTAGAATTACCCTTTAGAATTACAATTTAGAATTACACTTTAGAATTATCCTTTAGAATTACCCTTTAGAATTACACTTTAGAATTACCCTTTAGAATTACCCTTTAGAATTACCCTTTAGAATTACACTTTAGAATTATCCTTCAGAATTACCCTTTAGAATTACCCTTTAGAATTACAATTTAGAATTACACTTTAGAATTATCCTTTAGAATTACCCTTTAGAATTACACTTTAGAATTACCCTTTAGAATTACCCTTTAGAATTACAATTTAGAATTACCCTTTAGAATTACACTTTAGAATTATCCTTCAGAATTACCCTTTAGAATTACCCTTTAGAATTACCCTTTAGAATTACAATTTAGAATTACACTTTAGAATTATCCTTTAAAATTATCCTTTAGAATTACACTTCAGAATTATCCTTCAGAATTACACTTTAGAATTATCCTTCAGAATTACACTTTAGAATTACCCTTTAGAATTACCCTTTAGAATTACACTTTAGAATTACAATTTAGAATTATCCTTTAAAATTATCCTTCAGAATTACACTTTAGAATTATCCTTCAGAATTACACTTTAGAATTACACTTTAGAATTACCCTTTAGAATCACCCTTTAGAATTACACTTTAGAATTATCCTTCAGAATTACACTTTAGAATTACCCTTTAGAATTACCCTTTAGAATTACACTTTAGAATTACAATTTAGAATTATCCTTTAAAATTACACTTTAGAATTACCCTTTAGAATTATCCTTCAGAATTACACTTTAGAATTATCCTTCAGAATTACACTTTAGAATTACCCTTTAGAATTACCCTTTAGAATCACCCTTTAGAATTACACTTTAGAATTATCCTTCAGAATTACACTTTAGAATTACCCTTTAGAATTACCCTTTAGAATTACACTTTAGAATTACAATTTAGAATTATCCTTTAAAATTATCCTTCAGAATTACACTTTAGAATTATCCTTCAGAATTACACTTTAGAATTACACTTTAGAATTACACTTTAGAATTATCCTTTAAAATTATCCTTCAGAATTACACTTTAGAATTACACTTTAGAATTACCCTTTAGAATTACACTTTAGAATTACAATTTAGAATTATCCTTTAAAATTACACTTTAGAATTACCCTTTAGAATTATCCTTCAGAATTACACTTTAGAATTATCCTTCAGAATTACACTTTAGAATTACCCTTTAGAATTACCCTTTAGAATCACCCTTTAGAATTACACTTTAGAATTATCCTTCAGAATTACACTTTAGAATTACCCTTTAGAATTACCCTTTAGAATTACACTTTAGAATTACAATTTAGAATTATCCTTTAAAATTATCCTTCAGAATTACACTTTAGAATTATCCTTCAGAATTACACTTTAGAATTACCCTTTAGAATTACCCTTTAGAATTACACTTTAGAATTACAATTTAGAATTATCCTTTAAAATTATCCTTCAGAATTACACTTTAGAATTATCCTTTAAAATTATCCTTCAGAATTACACTTTAGAATTATCCTTCAGAATTACACTTTAGAATTACCCTTTAGAATTACACTTTAGAATTACCCTTTAGAATTACACTTTAGAATTACCCTTTAGAATTACAATTTAGAATTATCCTTTAAAATTATCCTTCAGAATTACACTTTAGAATTATCCTTCAGAATTACACTTTAGAATTACCCTTTAGAATTACACTTTAGAATTACCCTTTAGAATTACCCTTTAGAATTACACTTTAGAATTACCCTTTAGAATTACCCTTTAGAATTACACTTTAGAATTACACTTTAGAATTACAATTTAGAATTATCCTTTAAAATTATCCTTCAGAATTACACTTTAGAATTATCCTTCAGAATTACACTTTAGAATTATCCTTCAGAATTACACTTTAAAATTATCCTTCAGAATTACACTTTAGAATTATCCTTCAGAATTACACTTTAGAATTACACTTTAGAATTATCCTTTAGAATTACACTTTAGAATTATCCTTCAGAATTATCCTTTAGAATTACCCTTTAGAATTACACTTTAGAATTATCCTTTAAAATTATCCTTCAGAATTACCCTTTAGAATTATCCTTCAGAATTACCCTTTAAAAAATGCCTTTAGAATTACACTTTAGAATTACCCTTTAGAATTACCCTTTAGAATTACACTTTAGAATTACCCTTTAGAATTACCCTTTAGAATCACCCTTTAGAATTACACTTTAGAATTATCCTTCAGAATTACCCTTTAGAATTATCCTTCAGAATTACACTTTAGAATTACCCTTTAGAATTACCCTTTAGAATTACCCTTTAGAATTACCCTTTAGAATTACCCTTTAGAATTACCCTTTAGAATTACACTTTAGAATTACCCTTTAGAATTACCCTTTAGAATTATCCTTCAGAATTACCCTTTAGAATTATCCTTCAGAATTACCCTTTAAAATTATCCTTCAGAATTACACTTTAGAATTACCCTTTAGAATTACCCTTTAGAATTACACTTTAGAATTACCCTTTAGAATTACACTTTAGAATTACCCTTTACAATTATCCTTTAGAATTACCCTTTAGAATTATCCTTTAAAATTATCCTTCAGAATTACACTTTAGAATTACCCTTTAGAATTATCCTTCAGAATTACCCTTTAGAATTACCCTTTAGAATTATCCTTCAGAATTACCCTTTAGAATTATCCTTCAGAATTACACTTTAGAATTACCCTTTAGAATTACCCTTTAGAATCACCCTTTAGAATTACACTTTAGAATTACCCTTTGGAATTATCCTTTAGAATTACCCTTTAGAATTATCCTTTAGAATTATCCTTCAGAATTACACTTTAGAATTACCCTTTAGAATTACCCCTTAGAATTATCCTTTAAAATTACCCCTAAGAATTACCGTTCAGAATTACCCCTTAGAATTACCCATTGGAATTACCCTTTAGAATTACCCCTTAGAATAATCCTTTAGAAGTACCCATTAGAATTGCCCTTTAGAATTACCCATTAGAATTACCCTTTAGAATTACCCCTTAGAAGTATCCTTTAGAATTACCCTTTTGAACCCTCTAGAATTACCCTTTAGAACCTTTTAGAATTGCCCTTTAGAACCCTGTAGAATTACGCTTTATAACTCTTAAGAATTAAACATGGAGGATTAGAAAGGTTATTCGTCTTCATTTTTGACAAATGGGCATAGTTAAATATTGATGCGGCAGCAACGCTTAAAAATCAAGACAACTATTTCGTGATATCAACAAAAAACGAAAGACAGAAACTGCTTTTTATGAGCATTTCGAATTATTATGAGCTTATTATGAGAAAGATTAGCTTCTGATTTGAAAATAAATCTTCTGATGTGAAAGGCTCGAACAAATTCTGATTTGTCCTATTGCTCTTTGATCGTTCAAAGGGTTGACTGGTCTTATTTTACAGCCTTGCAAAACATCTTGAATTTGTTGCAGCAAAATACACTGCTGACCATTATTGAACAGCATTTTCCCTCATCAATTGAAGAAACAAAATACCTCATAGCATTTCACTACTAAACTGTCTGGCAAATAAAATATGACTATTTTAGTTGTACAGTCGGACCCCGCTATTCGCAGGGGATAGGTTCCTGGTGAATCCGTCAATTGTGAAACCCGCGAATAGCGGGGCATTGTATCAATGGAAAAAGGGGGAATAGGTTCCGGAGTCCCGAAAATCCGCGAATAGAGAGGACCAAACCGCAAACGTGGAGGCAAAATCCACGAATGGTGACACAATTCCCGAGAATGTCGACGATAGTCCGCGAAGGTCGATGAACATCCCTGAAATGGCTAGATAAAACCTGCGAATGTCGATGAAAATCCGCGAATGAATGCCATGCCATTGTTTCAATGGGGGGGGGGGGGGGGGAGCGAGACAGCTAATTGCTCTAATAAATACTGTGGAGTGTTTTCATTATGTACAGTAACTCGCAGGGACGACGTGTTATACAGCTGCTGGGATATCCTGTGAAACAAGTTTACCTGTGAACGGTGGAATATCATGTGAATCTGTTCACAGTGTTAATGGCGGGATATCCCGCGAATTCACGGAACACGGCCGCGAATAGGAAAACACCGCGATTTCGCAGAACACGGCCGCAAATAGAAAAAAAACGCGATTTCGCGGGACACTTTTCCACGAATAGAGAAACAGGTCGCATTTTATCACCCTCGAATATGCGGAACCCACAAATAACGGAACCATGAATAGCTGAACTGCAAATAGCGTGGTCCGACTGTACTTATGGGGATCCAGTTGTACTTATGAGAACCCTAAAGTATTTCAGTTAGATAAGTACAAGTGAAAAATAGGATAAAAAAAAAATTGAATACAGGATCGAGGCTCGTGAAAGAGCTAACAATTATCACAAAAAAAATAAATCAAACAGACATACAAAACATATAATAAGGGTAGAGGTAGACAAGATGGGGAGAGAATGGGAAGCACACAAACACAACATTTGAGAGCAGGGACATCGGGAGATCTGTGGGAGGGCTTGGGGGGGAGGAGGCGTGGGAAGGGGGGGAGGGGTGGGAGAAGTATAAAACACAAGGACACTGCAACGACTTCCAGGAAGGAAGTTGGTATTTCAAAAAAGTGAATCTGGGGTGAAATTAGCAGGGGTAGAAAAGATCAAGGTTTTGGATGGGGGAAGATAAGAGATGGTGGTGAACAGCTGTTTTAAAGACCTGGAGGGAGGAGTGGGATTGAAGAGAGTGAGGGAGTTTGTTCCAGAGGCGGGAGAAAAGAGGAATGAAGGAGTGAAGGTGAGCAGAGAGTCTTGATTTTGGCAGTTTAACCATAAGAGGGTTGCAGGCAGATCTTGTGCGACATGCAGGAATATTTGGGGGACAGAGCCCAGAGAGAGCTGGGGGAGCAAGGCCGGAGAGGAGTCGGTATAAGACAGAAAGATCTTGATCTAGATACTAGATAATTGATCAATTGTATGTTCGCTCTATTTCATAGTAAAAATATATTTCATAGATCCCAACCTGAACTGAAATCTCATCAGCTTTTTCTTGTCACTTACCCAACTCATCCACCAAATTTCCATAATCCATCTAAAAAAAATTGAAATATCATGCTGGTCAATGGTGAAGAATCATTTTTAAAATTATAGTATCTAGATCAGGATCTTCACCAAATTCATCACTCAATGGTGAAGAATCATTTTTAGCTCACCTGGAACGAAGTTCAGGGGAGCTTATGCGATGGCGTGTCGTCCATCCGTCAGTCCGTCCATCCAACAGTCAGGCCGTCAGTCGGTCAGTCCATCCATTAGTCGGTCCGTCAGTCCATCAGTCCATCAGTCATTCCGTCAGTCCGTCAGTCAGTCCGTCAGTCCGTCAGCCCATCCCTAAAAACTTGAAACTTCTTCTCCGAAACCGCTGATGGGATTGCGACCAAATTTGGCACAAATGATATTTGTGTTGTGACTAAAGTTTGTTCACGGCATTAATAAAAAATTGGGGTCTAAGGCGATCTACCAGGGGTCAAAGTGGATCCAGGTTTGACCCCTCCCCCCCCCCCCAACCCCCCCACCCCCCAAAAAAATTAATAGGTATTTGCTTTTTTTCTCAGAACCTACACACACAATTTTGATGAAATGTCGCCATAACCTTCATCATCCGTGATGCACCAATGTTTGTTCAAGGCATTGGAAAAATTGGGGTATGAGGAGGTACATGTGACGTTGTGACGGGGTGGGAGGGGTGGCCCCCCCAAATTAGATATTTTTTTGTTTGTTTATTTAAAGTCTTATGATTATGTTAGAATGATTCGGACATGCTGCCCTGTATTCTAGCAACCATTGAAATTGGTTTAAAATACATTTAGTCAGTGCAGTATAGTGTTTATTCTACTAGGTGAACGTCCTATTGACCCTATGTTTAAAGTCTAGTATCTAGATCAGGATCTTCACCAAAATCGAATCAGTTAATCCTGGGCACACGCTCAACCTGTCCAACAAGTTTCGTCTGAACTCACCCATAACTTTTTGAGATATCCTGCTCACAGACAGACAAACAAGGGTAAACCATAACCTCCGATAATGAGTTTATAGTCATATATATGCGATGCACATACAATGAGAAGTACTTTGACAAAGCATGCTTTAAAATGACATTGAATAAGAAATAGATTGGTTTGTTATGAGTGAACAGAGGCCTAAACATCATTTTGTGATGAAATGAGTGGCATTAATTAAAACATCCATATCCATTCTTTCGATGCTCACAAAACTTTAGACATAATTTAATTGAGAGTGTGGATTGTAGTTGGGTAAAAGCTGTCGTGCAAGTGATTGCAGTTGGTCTTGATGGAACGATAATGTTTACCCAAGCGGAGAAGTTCAAAAATGTCGTAGGCTGGGTGGAACTCATCTCGGATGATGGCTTTCGCTCTTTTTGGTACTCGACTGGTGTGCAGGCTCGCAATGGAAGGCAGATCACACCCAATAATTTTGCCAGCAGTCTTTAGGACAGCCAACAGGCCTATTGTTGAGTCAGAATCGGTTGTCCTGCGTCGAGCTGCCATACCAGACAGTGAAAGATAGTGTCAGAAGACTCTCTATCACTGCCCGATAAAACTTGATCAACATAGTTGATGGCCACCACCGAAACTTTGAAACCTTCTGAGAAAGAACAACCGTTGCTGCACCTTCTTCACACAGTGATAGGTGTTCATCTCCCACTTATGAGCATTGGAAATACGAATGCCTAAAAATGTAAAAGAAGTGACAATTTCAACTTCAGCATCGTGCAATATCGCCATTTCTTTTTATTTTCTGATCTAAAAGGATATAAATAAGTTCTGAATCAAAAACAAAGGTTCTGTAATATTGGCAGTGAAATAAAGAATTGTGGAGACCATATACTTTTGTCGATTTCAACGTATATTTAGAAAAAATTGTGAGTTACTTGAAAAAGTGAAAGGTGCCAATACTTTTGGCCACGACTGTATGTATGTAGTACGTATGCATGGATGTCCCCTCAAACGTACACCAATCAGAGCTGAGCATCTGGTCACATGACAGGGGTGATGTGATGTTATTACGGCGGTACGACGGCTGACTCCACACACCGCCATTTTGATTCCGATGCTGTTCAGGCCAGGCAAACCACAATCTGCATGCGCTACTGCTCTACCTTCATGTTTTTCATTCAGTGTGAAACACAAACAAACTCGTGAAACACATGAAGTATAACACGTGCAAATAAGGATATTTTATAACACTCGATTGTTATTGTGGCTGTGGTGGTTGTTGTTTGTGGGTTTTTCTGTGTAGTTTTATATTTTTTTTCTATTGCTTCGCAAAATATCACTACTGTATATATAATTTTGTATGCTCGTTCCGTGTCCTTCAAAATGGTTCCTTCTGTCGTAGAACAATAAATTTTTCCATTCAAACTGCTGTGTGAATAAACCATACATTTGTGCTTCTTCCTCTTCTTCAAACTCGCCAAGAGGCTTTTAGAACTGGCAAATTCGTGATTAAACAAACGATTTTTTACGGCGAAGATGTTTGGTTCCTGTGTTTACAGCGTTTGCGTTTGTCTCTCTATGTATGTATGTCCCCTCACATATTTAGCCTACATATTGGGTGAGTTTTATAGCCAACAACTATGCTTCTGAAAGGTAGAATGTAATGAATGCCATTTGGCTTTGCCAGTTATGTTTCTTTCAACACCCTTTAGGGAACTTTCGTATATTACGTCATATACCTGGTTGGGGCAAATTATCGCACTTGATGATTGGGGGGAAATGAAATTATGACAACAGGGTGATGATATATGATGGGGGTGGGGAGTGGGGTGCATGCCCCCCAGATCATATATAATAAAAACTTTGATCAAGGGCTCTTCAAACATTGAAGCATTTCTTATGATTGCCTCCAACCACTCTAAGCCTGGTGTTGGCTTAACGGTTAGGGTGGAGAGCTTGGGATCCTCGGGTCCTGAGTTCAAATCCCGGTCACCTGTTGAATTAACTAAACCAGGTGGGGTTGACTCAGCCTGTCGTCCTTCCGAGGTCGGCAAAATGAGTACCAACTCACTGGGTTCTCTCTCAAGGAGGTCAAATATAAAATATATATATAACCACCTTTAGAGGCCATTTTTCCCTGCAAAGCAGGGGTTGGCCTTTTTCGGGAACCGTGGTTGTTGTTGTTTTTTTCGGTCCCCTTTTTGAAGCAATGTTTTAAGGCCAGGATGCCCTTCCTGACGCCAACCCTTTTCGCCACCTTTAACGACAAACAGGGAATTACCAGTGAGCTGGTACTCAATTAGCCGACCTCGGAAGGATGACAGGCTGAGTCAACCCCCCTGGCGTTAGTTCAGCGATCGACCGGGATTCGAACCCAGGATCCTAGGATCCCAAGCCGGCACCCTAGCCACTAGCCCAACACCAGGGCTTGTCGTCCTTCCGAGGTCGGCAAAATGAGTACCAACTCACTGGGTCCTCTATCAAGGAGGTTGGTGGCAGGATTTGCACTCCGACCGCTGTAAAACACCTCATTTCGTAACACACAAAGTGGTGTGTCCGGATGGTGCTGACGTCACTTTGATAGTGTTAACTCACTGACCAATATATAGAATAAACCATATGGTGTCTCAATGCAGCAATCTCTTCACTTCCACGGTGACAGACAGCTTAGAGACTTAGCGTACTTCAAAATAATTTAATACTTACATTATTTGCTAACTGGTATCTCCACCCAGGTCATACTATCCTCTTCAACTAAAGTATCAATAACGTATCAAACAAGCCCGGCTGCGCCGCTGTTAGACTTTAGGTCTTGTTTTACTACAACATCTAGACTCATGCAAGAGCAAGAATAGAGGGTAAAAAGACAACAAACTGAAAGTGGGGTGGCGGGGCAACAGTTGGACTCAAGAAGCAAGGGAATCGACAAGAGACGAAGGAAGGCAACGCATTAACCTACTTTATATAAACAAAATCAAACAAACTTTCATCTCTGAAAAACGGATATGTCAATGCTGTGGCCAAGAATGTCAATGTACTTTAAGCAGTCAAAACTCTCTTGGACAGAGAAATTACCTCGAGAAAAAGAACAAAAAAGTTTTGATTTTCTGTTGAACTACTGGACAAATATAATCACCGATGGCATTTTGATTAAATGACACTTTGATTGGATGATGATGTGATGGTCGCCGAGCTGACAGAAATTTTGGGTAGCCCCTCTGGCATTGAAAAATAATTTAAAATAAACTAAAAAAACTTTTGTTAAATAATTCACCCTGAATAAACACAGGCTGAGGCTTCTCTCATTGGCAACCCACTGGATGGCATTCTAGGTGTCTAGGAAACATTTAACTTGATGCTACCTTATCTTGGAAAGCAAAAGTGTATCATATAAAACGATTCTCATGAGATAAGTTACGTAGAGAGTCTATTTTATAAGGCCGCATTTAGATTTACTCCGATACTTGATTACCTGATGATGTTCGAAAAGTCCATAAGTAAGTGCTGTGCTTGCCAAGGTAACCCAGATGGCACTTTGCTCAGAAACACGTCTCGTCATGCTGGTCCAGCTAGCAAAGTAATAATGTCATATATTGGGACACAATTGAGTGCAAAATACTGAAATAAATCATCGGGAAAGGTAGAATTTTGTTAGAATTGTTTTTTGTAGAGTAGAGGTACCAAATTGTAGAGGTATTCACAACACAACTGAGCTTATTGATTTTGGAGGTCAAAGGCCAAAGGTAATGTTGAGGTCAAATTTCTAAAATTATCATTTTTCATCCGATTGACTTGAAAGTTGAACAGCAATTGCATCGTGCCTCACTGCATTGGAAAACAAACTATTTTTGAGGTGAAGAGGTCAAAGGTCAACTCAAGGTCAAACTTATAAAATCATCAATTTTCACCTGAAAATCAACAATTTTCATCCTATTGACTTGAAAATTAAACAGCAATTGCGTAGTGCCTCACCAAATTGGGAAACCAACTGTTTTTAAAGTCAAAATGTCAAAGGTCAACTCAAGATCAAACTTCTAAAATCATTAATTTTCATCCGATTAACCTGAAAATTAAAGAGCAATTGCATAGCACATCACTGAATTAGGAACCCAACTAATTTTGAGGTCAAAGGTCAACTCAAGGTAAAACTTATAAAATAATCAATTTTCATCCAATTGACCCAAACTATGATTCTTCCAAATTGACCGAGCTATGATTCTACAAGTCTTTTCCCGAGTTCCCTTAATGTCCCTGCCAATATTCCAATCCCTTTTGTTTCCACTCAGACACTGTTACCCTGTTGTCCTTCCTTTTGGAGTCATATATTTATTTTGTATGCCAACGGGGCAGAGTTTTTATTTACCCTCTCTCTTTTCTCTTCTCCTTCCCTTCTATTCTATCCCCACACTCCTATACTGTCCCAATCTTCCTCCCCTTCTCTCCCAAACTCCGCTCACATCCTTTCCTTCCCCTACCTTCATACATTCTCTTTTTTTCCTCAATTTACTCCATGTCTATTCATGCATAATAAAGAGAAACCTCCATTCCTATCCTCTTCCTTTTTGTTACTTTACTCAATGTTGGCATTTTTAATTTCTTCCCTCCCAACTCCTCTCTACCCCTGCCTACCTTGTGTAAGTGTAATAAATAGATGCCTTATAAATGGGCCCCATGATCACATCTATTACATAAGGAGGAGGTACTGCACGATTTGCTTGAACAATAGTACACATACATGCTCTTGTGAATTTTCTGGTAGGGCATATATAGATTTAGGTAGATCTGCATAGGTATTATGCTGCGGCTGTCGTGATAGGGAACCTCACCTGTAATAAGTGTGTTTAGGCGGTTTGTTCGGATTAAGGTGTATCTTCGTCCCCATTACGAGGAATGGGGCATGTTAAGTAGTTGTAGGAATTATGTTAATTCTCTTGTACGTCGTTCCCTCTGTGATCATCCATTTGTCCCGTATGGGAACACACCAATAGACATTAGTTAGCCCCATTAGCACACACATTAATAAAAACTTCCCTCTCACAATAAGACTTACTGGAAGAACAGACAGGAAGCGGCCGTGCATTACGCCAACAGGGCAATGAAACATCGAACAGGCAGACCGAGAGCCACGCCAAGAAGCTTCCCCGTGATTGGTGGAAGGAAGGTGAAGGAAGCGAGACACCGATTGCCCACCGACCAATGGGATGACACCAAGAGCGCGAAGCGCCAATGGGAGTGGAGGACGCGAGGGGCGAGCAAGAAGCGATGCACTGGTGGGAGAAGGAGGAGAGCTGACGTCATGAGACGGCCAGTAAAACGTCTTGCAGGCGGACATCGTTCTCTCTCGGTTTTTCGATCCCTTTGTGGCCGGACGTTTTCTTCGATTCGGACGCTCTTCCCTTCTTCTCCTGTTGCCTGCGTGCATTCCTCTGCCGTCGAGTCTCTCCTCTTGGTTCCGGACAAGAGAGCGATTCCGCATGGTAGCACCAGCCAGTTTGGGAAGTATCTCATTCATTGTAGACATTTGAAACTTTGCACGACAAACTGTTTTGTGCAGTTGTTTCAAGTCAACACAAATTTGGATGTCACCATTTTTCTTGAGAACCGTGGGGGGGGGGGGGAGGGGGATAGCAGAGTTGGCTCCATCACTCGATGGACAACACCCCTGTTTTCCATTAGTTTAAGCTCAGCCTCTATCTTGAGCAATGGAGTAGTCGACACACGCCTGAATGTAGAAGCGCTATAAGGTACAGTATTGCCTTGAAGCTGAATTTTTACTGGGCTGCACCTCAGACAAATACTAGCATGTACCTCATCAGCATTATTGATTCATTCAACTGATAACTGATTGTTACATTCAACACCATGAGTAACCATGGCACTTGCTGTTGGTCCACTCAGCAAATTGTTGGTACAGTTCTTGACCAAGTCCATTTACACATTACAGGATTGCTGCTTGTGGACAATATCTGTCAGGAACACACCACCACATTGGATTTTGCTACCGACAACTCAAAGTGCTAATTTCACAGATTCCAATTTGGGCTTTGGAGCCAACTTGTTGAGCATGCTTCTGTTGAGAATATTGTCGCGTTCCTGGTGATTAAAATCTTCCAAGGAAACGGATTTCCGAACGGGTTTTAACTCCGAGGCGTTGAGTCAAGATATAGCGGAGAATATGCGTGGGGGCAAGTGGGGGAGAAGCCGGAGTGCTTACCTTAAGGATCCCACTGGCAGTCTTCAACCCTGCAATAAATTAACTCAAACAACACGGAATTAAAATGTACAAAAATAAACAGATTTATTAAAGAAAATGCCGGTAACAAAGAAAACATGGTCAAACAACAATAAATTCCGAAATTGGAGCGCCCGAACACAGACTCAGTACACAGACAAAGGGAAATATAATGATACAAAAATAAAAGGTGTGGTTGGCACTTATCTGCGAGCGGCTCCCGAATCTTGTCAGGAATTGGGTAATGTCGGAGTTTACAGGCGTAAACTCAAAAATTTCTAAAAAGTAATTTGATTCAGTTAAAAACAATAATTACACATGATACATACTAGCAATAAGGGTTATTAAATGTTGGAAGGACTTAGCCTCAGGAACAGTCTGCCTCCAAATAAATTCATGCAGGTATGAGGTGAATAGCGCATCCGAGGTACCAAACTGACGGCGAATGCTTGCGCTTGGCCCTCATCCACATGTTTTCCACATTCTGTGAGTGGACGTCTTGATCCAGCGGGTTGACGAAGTTCTCATGGTCACAGGAGATTGTGCTGTGCGTGTAGATACCATGTGCCCAGTCATCAACATTGTTGTAGGCGCGCCAGCCATCAGTGATAATGTGAGAACCTGGAAGGATCCATTGGAAGGTGAGGTCACGCAGAGTCTGCTCGGTGCGGTCAGGAACAATCACAAGAAAGCATTTGTGAGAGCCGCGTTCGATACCACCGAACACCCAATGACCCTCTCGCCATTGGCCTCAGTGGTATTTTTGGTGGAAAAACTTACTTTCATCCACCTCAACAACGATAGGCTCACCAGTTCTTTCATCAATGCCACCAATTTCTGATGGGTTTGTCTCAAGAAATTGTTCACACACCTCACGGTGGAAGTTTGCCCAGTCAACGACGGTCTTAGTTTTATCACATGACGCCTCTCTGGCTATAGCTTCCTGTGGATAGTCATAGGCCCAACAGTAACTGATAAGAAGATTGTGGAGGGATAGGTGGCTGCCTTCAAACCAACTGCCTTGACGAATGCTTTGTCGAGTCTTACAGGTAGAGCAGTACCATGTCTTCCCGTCTGATACATCACCACGAGTAATAAAACCACAATGGACATTACATCGAGGGCAAATACAATAATTCTTGATGAGTCTGCGACGTGCACACCACTTAATAATGTCAGGTATTAGAGCCAAAGAAGTGATATTATGATCCTCTGCGACCATAGCGTTATCATCTAAAATTTCATCTTGTGGCACAATAAAACGAGGAGCTGGGGGACGACCGCCTGCCATACCTGAGTGCTCAAACTGAACGGATCAATATTTCAAACAAAATTAATCGTTTTTAATGCCCGCATCCGCATCCCTGCGCGGGAACCCGCAGACTAGTTGGCGCAATATAGGCCTCACGAGCGAAGCGAACGAGCAGGCGTGCAGCTCGCTCTTCCACGTCGTCTTCGTCCTCACGATCTCTGCGTGGAAAACCGCAGTTCCTGGCCCGTGGCTCTTCCTCCTCACAACTAGCAAGATGTCCTAACACGGCCGTTCGTGATGGTGTCCAAAATCAGAAGGGGAGAGAAGATGTCGGCACACGACCACCCACGGTGAAATTCACAATGAGAAGGACCAAAAGGACGTCGGTGCCGAGAGAGACAAAATGTCGATGCTGGGAGAGACCAAAATGCGACCGTTCACCAACAAAGTTCAAAACGGGAAGGCGCAAGAGGGGCAATAATGACCGTTCGCTATGATATCCAGAACGAGAAGGCGCAAGGGGACAAAATGTCAGTCAGAACATTCTTTTATCGTCCAGGCTCTGACGTCATCTCAACACGTCTCCGTGTCCGACCCTATCAGCGAGTTCCATCTTACCAGTCCTCTGTGCCAATAAAATCCCCGCCCAATCACCGCTCTTTGGGGGTGTCTCCACGGAGCTGCCTGTCCTGTGCGCTCACCAAGTCAGTGTTATCCACGACAATGCTTCATGCCTGGTTTCGGGTTTGTTTTTATATTTAGTGCCATTAAATGCGTGATTCTGGCTCTATGTGTGGGTGCTGTGTCAAAAGGAACAAAGGAATAGATTACAGAGGCAACTACACACAGGGGATTAATTACCCATAATCCCTCACTAATTAACACGCCCCACCCCTCTTATGGGGACGAAGACACAAGTTTACCCGACATCCGGTCTACATGAATTTCCTACTTATTACATGGGGTTTCTTCTTCTTCACGACAGTCGGAGCACACTAATCGATACACTCTACCTACCCGGTACAAACGTAACACATGTTCTGTTGAGAATATTCACATCAGCCGCAGTGCTTATTTTAAAGCATACCGAACGGTTGATCAAGTCAACCGTCACAGACCACGGATGATCTCGGGAACCAGGCACACTCACACCTTCCAGAAATATGGCATCTTCCTCATCATGACCAGTCACGACATCAACTGCCCTTACATGGCAACACTTTCTAAAGTGCTCCATTTTCATGCACATAAGTACTTTGCCTTGGCCGATGACACATCTGAATGTCCTTATGTGCAAAGCCTCCGCAGCCAGTACACTTGGATGGCTGCGAATTGCTTTTGGTCCTGGGACGAGGTTGAAACGTTTGATGTGATTTTTTTCCATTTGTCTGCTCACCTCTTGCGCAGCAGTTGAGTGATCTTCTTGAAGACCCATCTGATCTATGACGAGTTCTCTTTCTCTTGCCATCTGAATTACAATGGGAGAGCTCACCGAAGAATGACTGAATGTGATGCGATCCCAATGAAGCGACTTCACAAACGTCTTTCTCCCTGATCTACTTCCTCTGTCTGTTGACATACTTCCCCTCTTCATATATCTGGTTCACATTTTACAAGCTGTGTGCCTTGCTTCCAAAATGCAATCACAAGGATATCTTTGTGTCCAAAGCATCGACCTGTCTGTGTCAGCCCCCTCTGTCCTGGGCAAAATGTTGCACAGCCAGGCTGTCATACCATGGTCCAACATAACCTCTTGCTTCTGACTCATGGTGAGTTTTTATAGTTGATCAAATGCTGTTTTTAACTACAATTATCAATCTAGTTCACATTTCTCTGTGCTCCACTTAATTAATTTTGTAAAAAAGTGCAATCAGGGATGTACTACCTTCCAAGTCCCATCACACTAATATTACATCATAAACCATTCCACTCAAATCGAAGGAAAACGTCACGATAAAATAGGAATTCTCATTTTTGCAACTGTACCATACTCAAATGACTTTTGTGTCACCAAAACATCAACAACCCATTTTAGTTACCAACATTTGTATTTCTCAATTCAAGCTAAGTAGCATGAGCTCGACATATCAATATTTGAGATACCTAAACCTGTGCCCTTTTGCGAACCTCTGAGTCGATCAATTGTCTGACCTCTGTATATCAAATAATACATTGTCTCGGAACTACAGCAAACTTGACTGTAAAAATTAAGAAATAGATTATTTCCATGCGCAGCGGAAAGTGGGCAGGCGATCTTGTCCCTCCAGTTGGCTGAAATTGAAATGGAAGACAACTACAAATCAATGGTTAATAATATTGTCAAAAGTTTGTTGCAAAAGTTTGTTGATCCAAATTTGATGCAGGCTGGGAAAGACATAGTTTTGAAGTGGATGATGTGTGTCATTTCAGCAGAAAAGGGTAATTTTATCACAGCTTAGTCACATCTTATCTGGGAAAGCAAAATGCCAGTAATAATAAAGAAGTGACCCACTGGGGTAGGCTGCCAGCACTTCTCAGTAATGTTCAAGAAATGATTCAATATGACAATGATTGGAGAGCTACTGTGCAATTTTCCTGCCGCCTTTCCAAAAGTATTCCACTGGGGTGTATGCCATATAGTGTAGGGCTGATGCTCTTAAGGTATGAAAATTGGTGTCCCATAAGAGGCTATAGCCAGTTGTAAAACGAGGGATACATGGGCAGGTACGTAATGGCGCAAGCGATTCAAACTTTTAATTCTGCGACAAGGAATGAAAGCACGGCATCATGCAAAATTAATGGAGGTGTCATCATCTGTATACCGCAGTCAAATGATGCCTCCCTCCAATTGGAGAATAATAAACACTGATTACAAGATTCTTGCACAACACCGGATGTAGACCACTCTGTGGTCATCGAAAGGTCATACCTGAGTCTTGGCTTAGTGCTTACTAGTTAGTGGTGCCTTCATCTTTCATTTAAAATTTACAGAACAACCAACCGAGCTAATCCAGAGGAATTTTTCTCCAGGTGAATCTGCATTTTAAGAAAAATTTCAAAATTGATATTCGACATTGGGACTGCTAATACGGTCGTATGTAGACAGCCAAACGTATCGGTCTCATAATCGGCACCCTTCATCACCCAGTACTCTAAAACATCTAACATACAAGGAAAGATCGACACAGCAGGAGGCCATGAAAGCCAAAACAAAACCACCTAATCCAAGAGCGTACTGATCCTTCACTACACCAATCCCAAACCAAATCCCACTTGAGATCTACTAAATGGGAGAGGGGAAGGTGAATCGCGACAGAGGGCAGGGATGAAGATCAGGTACGATCACCAATCAAAAAATATGGGCATTATACAGTCACGTGAAAAAGTAAGTACACCCCATGTAAAGTTTTGACTTTTTCAACATATTTCAACATATTTCAACATACAGCTATTTGATCTTCATTTCAACAATATTGATAGATAAAGGTGATATAATATAACAAATATCATGAAACATTTACATTTTGTAGTCCATTGTATAATTTAAATAAACATAAATGCAAATTTCACATGTGGAAAAAGTAAGTACACCCTTGGCTCTAATAGGTGGTATTGCCCCCTTTGGCAGAAACAACCTCAAGTAGGCGTTTCTTATAACTGTCTACCAGTCTCTGACATCGACTGGGAGAAATTTTTGCCCACTCCTCCATGCAGAATTCTTTCAGCTGTGCGATGTTTGAGGGGTTTCTTGCATGCAGAGCTCGTTTCAAATCCCCCCACAACATCTCGATGGGATTTAGATCCGGGCTTTGACTTGGCCATTCCAGAACCCTCTATTTCTTTCTTTTCAGCCATTCCTTGGTGGATTTACTGGTATGTTTCGGGTCATTGTGATGTTGCAAGGTCCACCTTCGGTTGAGCTTCAACTTACCGACAGATGGCCTCACATTATCCTCAAGCACCCTCTGGTACAATGAAGAATTCATAGTGGATTCTATGATGGTGAGCTGCCCAGGCCCTGAGGCAGCAAAGCTGCCCCAAACCATAATATTTCCACCACCATGCTTTACAGTTGGTATCAGGTTATTGTGGTCAAATGCTGCCTTTGGTTTTCGCCAAACATGTCTTCTGGTACTGTGGCCAAATAGCTCTACCTTTGACTCATCTGTCCAGAGCACATTGTTCCAGAAGTGCTGGTCTTTGCCAAGGTGTTCATTGGCAAACTTTAGTCTTGCCCTGATGTTCTTTCTGGACAGCAAAGGTTTCCTCCTGGCACACATCCCATGTAGATCAAATTTGTGCAGCCTCTTTCTAATGGTAGATTCGTGCACTTTGACATCAACAGTGGCAAGAGCTACCTGTAGGTCCCGTGATGACATTCTGGGGATCTTAGAGACTTCTTTCAGCATCTTCCGGTCTGCTCTTGGGCTGAACTTGCTGGGGCGGCCTGGCCTGAACAAGTTGGCAGGTGTTTGGAATCTTCTCCACTTGTAGATGATCTTCCGGACAGTCGAATGATTGATTTCAAATTGTTTGGAGATCTTTTTAAATCCCTTCCCACACTCGTAGGCATCTATACACAAAGAATTAATTTAAGCACCCCCCCCCGTTTTTTTACAACCTCGCACATTACAAGTTTGTTGTCGTCAAAACAGTGTAATATACCCATGATATTGCTATATTTTCTGGAGAAGTGATATTATGGTCACATAAAAACATAACAATCATGCCGTTTTCAATATTTTATTCTGAATAATTTAAGGTGAAATTTTTTGGGAATTTTAGGCATATTTTCACCTCAATTTAAGTATGGAGCTATAGGTCCATCACGGACAGTGTGGATGACGTTTATGTTTTCTAACGTACAGTCATTGTTCTGAGAAGACCTCTAGCGATCTTTGCGTCAATAACGTGTGTAGGACCCACGTGATCGGATCACTGACTCAACCCTACGTCTCATAGACCCTGTAAGCCGTCGTATGCGTTGCTGTGGCAGGTTGTTCCATTCCCGATGTAATGCACGTTCCAATTCATCCAGATTGGCTATTGGAGGGACCATCTTCGCAATTTGTCGTCCCAACATGTCCCAAACGTGCTCGAGGGGGTTCAGGTCAGGACTGTACGCAGGCCAGGGGATGGTTGTCACAGCACCTTGCTCCAGCAAGGCTCGGACGCGTCTCGCACGGTGAGGCCTGGCGTTGTCATCCATGAAGATGGGATTGACGCAAAGATCGCTAGAGGTCTTCTCAGAACAATGACTGTACGTTAGAAAACATAAACGTCATCCACACTGTCCGTGATGGACCTATAGCTCCATACTTAAATTGAGGTGAAAATATGCCTAAAATTCCCAAAAAATTTCACCTTAAATTATTCAGAATAAAATATTGAAAACGGCATGATTGTTATGTTTTTATGTGACCATAATATCACCTCTCCAGAAAATATAGCAATATCATGGGTATATTACACTGTTTTGACGACAACAAACTTGTAATGTGCGAGGTTGTAAAAAAACGGGGGGGGTGCTTAACTTAATTCTTTGTGTATATAACCTTCTTTCTGAAGGCCTCATAGAGCTCTTTTGATCTAGGCATGGTGACGCCGCACACTTCAACAACAAAGAGCAAACCAAACTAAATGTCTGAGGTTTAAATAAGACAGGTTCCTCCAAGATCCTCTCTAACGATGTTCTAATCATTTGCACCTGAGCTAGAGCACCTGATTCTAATTTTAGGTATTTGAAGTAGTGATAAATGTTGGGGTGTACTTACTTTTTCCACATGCCAAATTTGCATTTATGTTTATTTAAATTATACAATGGACTACAAAATGTGAATGTTTCATGATATTTGTTATATTATATCACCTTTATCTATCAATATTGTTGAAATGAACATCAAATAGCTGTATGTTGAAATATGTTGAAAAAGTCAAAACTTTACATGGGGTGTACTTACTTTTTCACGTGACTGTATATTTGGGGTTAAAGGGCAATCAAACGGAGGTTATATATTTGTCTCCAAAAAAACTATTGGTTGCCACTCGACAGTTACACCGATAGCAAAGACCTAGGCAGTTTCCCTGCTCATTGGCAGTCATCAAGGCTGTTGTATACCCAGGACACAAGCTTCACGCTGGTCAGCAAAGGCAGCAAGCTTGTCGATGATGCAGTAAAAATATAATGGAGTATGATGTGTATGATGCTTATATAATGGGGATAACAAATGGCTGCTTTATTAAAATTGCTAAGCACTTTAGCAACACTTAAAAGGCATAATCAAATAGCTTCCTGATTGAGGAAACTTTTAAATCTATATAATACTATGCTTGTCTGTTTGTCTGTCCCTCCATCACGTATTGTGAGATGATGGAATCTTGCTAGATTGTGAATTAAACGGTCTCATCATCATTTCATTTCAGCATTGTGTGTGTGTGTGTGTGTGTGTGTATGTATATATGTATATATACACACAAACTGTATACACACACACACCAGAAAAAGATAATTAATTTAGGATAATTTATTAACATAATTAGGCTACTCACAATCATGCGGATTTTTAATGGGACATATCTTTCGAGTTTGTGAGTTGGACATTGTTTTGACTTCACACTTGGCACCATTTTAATGAGGTACGGGAACCAAGAAATATGTACGGATGTAAGAATGCCCTCTTGCTTTGAAGAAAGGGGAAGGGGAGGACAGACAGTTGGGAGAGAGGAGTTTTGAAGGGGGGGGGGGGGGTTAAGGAGTTGGGATAAGGGGACAGAGAGTTTGGAAAGAAGAGTTGAGCCTTTAGAGAAGGGGTCGGGGAATGTGGGGGCGGTTGAGGACTTGCAGTGGGGGCTTCAGGACTTTGGAGGGGTGAGACCTTGGGGAGTGGGAAGGAGATTTAATGACTTGGGATGGGGCGTGGTGGCGTGTGGGAATTGAGAACTTGCTGGACAATATAAATAGCTAGACAATATTAAGTTCCCATGATATTTAACTGTTCTTTGCATAATATTGTTGAAGTCACATTTTACTTGATGTGGAATTTACCAAGGTACCTCCTTGTCATAAATATTATAAGTAGAGAGTTCATAAGACACCACACCCTACACAGTCTTAAGAAAAAAGTACATGGGCGGGGTCTGAGTGCGGAAACTTTGATTGGTCGAGGTGATGAAAAATGCCGTAATATTGTGCCAAAGTAGGCTTACTGCTAAACGAAAGGTTTTTGAAAGTGCCAATAAGGCGATTTGTGTTCTACAGTGTTTGAGTATATAATTCAATTGACATAAAAATAAGGATTTTAAAGGATGTAGAAAAAAAAATCCGAAGTGTACCGCAGTTGATGCAGCCAGCGTCTTTTCCACCACCATATTTAACACATTACATTAGTCATTCGTGCTTGTTGTTTGTGTCCTTTATCACTTTATGATGTCATTAAAAACAGTAAGTTTCTGTTTGAAATGAATTTCAATTTTGTTTGACTGCAAGGGCAGGCAGACAGAATTTTAAAAAAACTTACACCAATGTTCGAAGGAAGTGGTTCAGGTTTGCCATTTTTAACATGAATTAGGCAAAGCCTTCCGTTTCGTCTTCCGTTTCCGGTCTTGCTGGCGACGGTTCGTTTTTTCGCAGGTCTCCACGCTCTCCATCGAAATCGAAGTTAAGTCATTGTTCCAATTTGTATTTTCGTTATAACTGTATTTCTTTTATGGTGTATGTACGTATATTGTCCCGTCAAAGATTTTCGGTGCAAATCTTTCATACCTGTCTTGAAAATCGCGTTAATTCGTGTCGTCTCGAGGCCCTGTACAGTGTACACTGTACAACCTTGAGGCTTTGTTTTTCTCTCAGCGCCTGTCGTTTGTGATCCAATAACTTTCGTTCTCTGTTTTCGCAGTCTTTCCACCCCAAAGCCTACTTCCTTATGTAAATCTCAACTCAAAAAAAAAAAAAAAGAAGACATTACCTTCTCTGTGCTCATTCGTTTATTCTTTCTTATTCGTTCGTTCGTTCTTCGACCACGTGTTTCTCCCCCATTTCCCCAGATAGATTGTCAAATTTCAATTCGTTATTTTATCGTCCATGTGATATTGTTTGATTATAGTTAGTTTTGGTTTGAATTTCCTGTAACTCGTATTTAATTAATCGTGTTCTGCTCCTCGTGTGTGGCCTTGTACTGTAGTTGTACCCCCGTCGGTGTTTTGTTAACTTAAGTGTGTTTTGCTTGGCTCTTGGTTTTTTCCCTTCTACCCCGAACATAATACTGTCTAACGTTCTAAATCCCCACCCCCCCCCCCCCCCCAAAAAAAAAAAAAAAAAAACCCAAAAACATTTATTTTATTTTCTCCACGTGTACTGTTGTCTCATCCAGTCATCCTGTATTTTCTGTCCAGGTGTGCTGTTCGCCCCACCCCCATTATCTCCTTGTCATCCACCGTTTGCCCTGTTCACGTGACTCGTGGTGGTCCCTCTCGGCTCTCCCCCCGTTGGTATTTATGTGCATATAAGATTGTTCATAGTTCTGTTTAAATATTTTTAAATATGTTTAACCTTTCCCCTTCTGTTTTTTATTCAGTGGTATATTACAACACGCTGTTTTTCTTCCTATTTAAAAGGCTTTTCTCAATTTCCTCTCCAACTCATTCCACTTCAAAAAAAAGAAATTCAATATCTTATACGTCTCCCTCACTACATGGTCTAAATTCACATTCATTCCATCCCTCCTCCATCATCCTGAACCGGATTGCTAACTTGAAAATCACAACAAACCCAATTTGTTATCAATGTTCGTCTTTCATTAATCATCCACTTTCTAAACTCCCCTCTTGCCCCTCCCATCCAAATCCCCCCCCTTGCACCTACACTCCGAAACTTCCCCCTTGCCCCTCCACTCCTAAACTCCCCCCTTGCCCCTCCACTCCTGAACTCCCCCCTTGCCCTTCCCCTCCTAAACTTCCCCTTTGCCCCTCCCCTCCTAATCCCCCCCCTTGCCCCTCCACTCCTGATCTCCCCCCTTTCCCCTTCCCTCCAAAACTCCCCCCTTGCCCCTCCCCTCCTAAACTCCCCCCTCACTCCTCCCCTTCAAAACTCCCCCCCAATCCCTCCCATTCAATTCTCCCCCCATACCATTCCTCTCCAATTCTCTCTCCTCCCCCCTCCTCCTCCAAGCTGCCTCCTCCCCACTTCGTCTCCCTTCTATCTCATACCTCCACCCCCCCAAACCTTCTACTTTCCTCTGCCCCCCCTCAAACAACCCCTCACTGTGCCGCATCCCTTCACCAGCAAACTGTTCATCCTCCTCATCCTTCCCTTTCTTGGAACTCTTCTGCAACATCTGAAACACTATCAACTGCTCTCCCTACCTCCCCCTCTCATCCTTCATCTTACCCTACTCCTCCCCTCCCCTGTCCTGTACCCGATGCTCCCCCTCTCTCTTCATTAACGGTATGGACCTCAAACATCCGGGGCCTTCGCTCAAACCTGACTGATCTCTCCATACAGGTTGCTTCTGACAATCCAGACTTGATCTGCTTAACAGAGACTTTCCTCCTTCAAGATGTCTCTGATTCCTTAATATCTCTTCCTGGTTACTCCCTCCTCCGGTATGATAGACCTGAGCCTCGGCCTGGTGGTGGGGTGGCTATCTTTGTCAAAAACTCTCTTCCTCACTCTCCTTGCACTGCTCTCTTTCCTCCTCACCCGCAGGAGTACCTCTGGTTACGGCTTCCTCTCCGCTCCCACCTTTTGTTCATATGTGTTCTGTACCGTCCCCCAAACAGTGATGACTCCATCTACATTTCAATGTCTGACAACATGGACCAACTTCTATCCACTCATCCCAACTCTCTCTTCCTCATATGTGGTGACTTCAACTGTCATCATGCCACCTGGTTGGGTGTGGGTTCCTCTCTCACTAGTCATGGCACCTCAGCAAAGGACTTCTGTGACTCACTGGGATTGACACAATCTGTCAATTTCCCGACCCGGATCTCAGCCAATGGAGTATCTTCTCTTCTAGACTTGGTTATGACAAACTTCCCTGCTAATGTCTGCTGCTCTTCTTCTGCTCCAATCGGTTCTTCTGATCATGTGCTTGTCAAAGTGGACATCTCTCTGGCCATTCTCAGAGAGCCTCCTCAGCGTCGACGAGTCTGGCATTTCACTCAGGCCGACTGGGACGGTCTTCAAGCAGCCATCAATCGTCTGGATTGGTCTCCCATCTCCACTGCCTCTGACATCAATTCTTCCTGGGAATTCTTCCAAAGCAAACTGATCTCTCTCATGCACAGATTTATCCCATCTCGCCTTCAATTGTCTTACCCTTCCTCCCGTCCATGGTACACTGAATCTTGTGGTGAGGCAGTTGCCCTGAAACAACTTGCCTTTGCCTCTTGGAAGGCTAATCCAACTGAAGGAAATCTCAGTTCCTTCCACCAAGCTCGGAACAAGTGTGTGTCTACCCTCAGGAGTGCCAGGAAGCACTATCTCTCCTCACTCAAGAATGAACTCTCAAACCTGTATCCTTCCTCCAAATCCTGGTGGCGTCTGGTCAAATCCGTTTCTGGTGTTTGTTCCCCCTCCATCCCCTCCCTTACCTCAAATGGCCACACAGTTGACATCGCACGTGACAAAGCCGAATGCCTCAACTCTGTGTTCGCCTCGAAATCCTTAGTCCCAAACCCATCTCTCTCTGTTCCCACCTTTCCCAGTCGAACCCAACTGCTCCTGGACTCTGTGTCCTTCTCTCCTGACAAGGTGGAGGAGTTTTTGTCAAACCTCGACTCTGATTCTGCAACTGGACCAGACGGCATCAGCCCACGGGTCTTAAAATCCTGCTCTGCCGCTCTATCTCACCCTCTCTCTGTTCTTTTCACCCTATCTTTTGCTCAAGGTCATCTGCCAGCATCCTGGAAATCAGCTAACATTACCGCTTTACACAAAAAAGGTGCAAAAACAGATCCTTGCAACTACAGACCAATCAGCCTGCTCCCAATTATCAGCAAAGTCATGGAATCCATCATTGCTTCGGATATGAAATCTTTCCTCTTCTCCAATGGCTTGATCTCTGATCATCAATTTGGTTTCAGACCAGGTCACTCTACTCTGGACATGCTGCTTCTGCTGTCTCAACAATGGATGGAGGTCCTCAATGCCAAACAGGAAATCAGAGCTGTCTCCCTTGACATATCAAGGGCCTTTGATACGGTCTGGCACCCAGCTCTGCTCACCAAACTCTCCTCCTATGGTATCCATGGAAATCTCCATGCATGGCTTGCGGACTTCCTCTCCGGTCGTAGTCAACGTGTGGCCCTGAATGGATTTCTCTCATCTCCCCTTCCTGTTCAGGCTGGAGTTCCCCAAGGAAGTGTGCTGGGCCCTGTGCTTTTTCTGGTCTTTATCAATGATCTCTCTGACTCTCTGGAAAATCCTCTCTATCTCTTTGCTGATGACTCCACTCTCTGCCGCTCCATTCCTCTTCCCTCAGATCGGCAGTCTGCAGCCTCCTCACTCTCTGAAGACCTGGACAAAATCACAGACTGGTCAAACAAGTGGAACATGTCTTTCAATCCTGCCAAATCTCACTCTCTTACTATGTCTCTCCGAAAAGATCGACTGGACTACCCTCCCATCTACTTTCTCAACAATCCTCTCCAAGAAGTTCTGTCACTCAAGCTTTTGGGTCTCACTATCTGCCATGATCTTTCTTGGGAAAACCACATTTCCGAGCTGGCCTCCAAAGCCAGTCGCCGACTGGGCATCCTCCGTCGTGCGAAGTCCTTCCTCGGCACACCTGAGCTCCTCACCACTTACAAGGCTTTCATCCGCAGCTCAATGGAATACTGTTCTCCCCTATGGGCTGGTGCTCCTGCCTCACACCTGGCTCGGCTTCACGCTGTTGAATCCAAAGCTTTCAAAATCATTGGAATCTCCCGCGATGAAGCTATCTCTGAGGGCCTTTCACTCACTCAACGCAGGCAGGTAGGTGGTCTTTCTGTCTTCTACCGACTCCTCTCCGGCCTTGCTCCCCCAGCTCTCTCTGTGCTCTGTCCCCCAAATATTCCTACAGGTCGCACAAGATCTGCCAGCAACCCTCTGATGGTTAAACTGCCGAAATCTCGGCTCTCTGCTCACCTTCACTCTTTCATTCCTCTTTTCTCCCGCCTGTGGAACAAACTCCCACACTCCCTTCAATCCCTCTCCTCCCTCCAGGTCTTTAAAACAGCTGTTCACCACCATCTCTTATCTTCCCCCATCCATAACCTTGATCTTTTCTACCCCCACTAATTCACCCCAGATCCACCTTGTTTGAAATTCCAACTTATTTCCTGGAAATCCTGGCAGTGTCCATATGTTTATACCTCTCCCACCCCCCCCCCCCCCTTCACATGCCTCCCCCCCTTCACATGCCTCCCCCCCTTCGCATGCCTCCCCCCCAAAGCCCTCTCCCTCCCACAGATCTCTCGATGTCTCCATGTCTCTCGGTCCCTGCTCTCAAATGTTGTGTTTGTGTCCTTCCCCCTCTCTCCCCATCTTGTCTACCGCTCCCGATGTTATTTGTTTTATGTGTCTGTATGTCTTTCTGTGTGATTAATCTTCGCTCTTTCACGAGCCTCGATCTTGTATACAAAAAAAAAAAAAAAAAAAAAAAAAAAAAAAAAAAAAAAAAAAAAAAAAAAAAAAAAAAAAAAAAAGCCTAGAAATTATCGAAACCCTTTAGAATTACCCTCTAGAACTCCTTAGAATTACCCTTTAGAGCCCATTAGAATACCCTTTAGAACGCGTTAGAATTACCCTTTACAATTACCCTTTGGAAGCCATTAGAATTACCCTTTAGAACTCCTTAGAACCCTTTACAATTACCATTTAAAACCCATTAGAATGACCCTTTAGAACTCTTTCGAACACCTTAAAATTACCCTTTAGAACTCTAGAATTACACTTTAGAACACTTTGGAATTAAACACGGTGAGTTAGATAGGTTCTTCTTCTTCATTTCTGAAGGATGGAAGGACAGACATAGCCAAATATTGAAGCAGCTTCACCACTTAAAAATTATCTCACTCCTCTCTGCGCATGTGCAGTCAGGACGAATTTGGAGACAAAGTACTGCTAAACTACAGGTTCGTTTCCCAATTCATGTTCCGATTCGTGTTGAAAATATAACATTCAATTGAATTTTTTTTTGTTCAAGTTAAGTTGTGAAATTAAGTTGTTCCTTGATCAAGTTTGTGGATAGACAGACAGACAAAGTGAACCAAATGCTTAACCCCACTTTTCGTTTCATGCGCGCGTTGTAGAAATTGTACCAGAAATATGGGATCACTGAACAGAACGAGAAGTTATAGAAACTAGAACAATGCGACTGTGTCAACAATATGCCTTCGCAAGTCCCACAACGGGTAGGGGATGCCATCACTCTGCGTATGATCGGATAAGGTTCGTTTTTCTATCCAAGATAGCTGCCAAACCACGTGACTTATGACATAATTTCCAAACTAAATGCAACAGTGCTGTTAGATGATATTTATAAAATTTTGTATCAATAGGGTGAGCCGTTTCAGAGATATAATTAATTAATACTTTCCTTCAATCCAATATGGCTGCCAAACCATGTGACTTATGATGTCATATATTTAATATTTCAATACAAATGGGTCAGAAATCATGTGCATGCAATTTCAGATTTTTAGGATAAGGAATTCGATTAAAACATTTTTGGCTGGTATACCACTTCACCTATGATGTCATCATTATCATGCTTTTGTTCCCCATTGGGAGTACTTGACAATGTGCGAAGTCTCAAATTTTTCCATTCAGCGGTTTCTGAGAAATTTATTTTTAATTATTTGCTTTTAATCAAAGATGGCTGCCATATCACGTGACCTATGACGTCACATTTATCATAAAAGCATTCTGCATGGGTTTCACTCCTACCCTGAAAGTTTTGTCTCAATCGGACATATGGTTGCTGAGAAAAACGAGGCTTAGCCCATACGGATGACGTACGGACAACCCGAAAATATAATTTTTCGGACGTACAGACAACCCGACCCAAAAAGCGGACAAAGTCGCCGGATACATAAAAAGGAAATAACACATTTACAAGGGAATGAATGGTAACCAACGCAATACACTGAAACTATGTGCAGTATAAAGGTGATTCTTTATGATGAAATTACACCCAAGGTTTTTTTCATTTTGGAATAACCAGTGGAGAGGACCTTCACTCCAAAGCAAAGTGTTTCTTTCCAGACACTAATGAACACACAGGCAGCCGAACTTGATTAGTGAAAGAGAAAACATAACGGATAGATTAAACAAGAAAACGTCATGCAGAGCATGATACTTGCAAAATCCACTCCCCCACCCCCCCCCGCCACCCCCACACCCCCCCCCCCCCGGAAAAAGGCTGCAATTGATCCAGCAAATTGTCCATTTCATCAAGATCAAAATTGACGATCTTGATTAAAGCTCGGGTCAATAGGATGAAAAGTGATGATTTTTAGATGAAAATTGATGATTTTAGAAGTTTGACCTGGAGTTGACATTTGACCTTTTTACCTCAATAATAGTTGGTTTCCCAATTCAGCGAGGCACTATGTAAATGCTCTTGAATTTTCAAGTCAATCGGATGAAAATTGATGGTTTTTCAGATGAAAATTGATGATTTTGGAAGTTTGACCTTGAGTTGACCTTTGACCTTTTGACCTCACATATAGTTGGTTTCCCGATTTAGTGACACAATGTGAAAATGCTGTTCAATTCCCAAGTCAATCGGATGAAAATTGACCTTTTTCAGATGAAAATGGATGATTTTGGAAGTTTGCCCTTGAGTTGACCTTTGATCTTTTGACCTCAAAATAGCGGGTTTCCCTATTTAGTGACTCCATGTGCAAATGCTGTTCAATTTCCAAGTCAGTCGGATGAATATTGACGGTTTTTCAGATGAAAATGGATGATTTTGGAGGTTTGACCTTGAGTTGACCTTTGAACTTTTGACCTCAAAAATAGTTGGTTTCCCAATTTAGTGAGGCAATTTGCAAATGCTGTTCTATTTTCAAGTCAATCGGATGAAAATTGACAATTTTTCAGATGAAAAATGATGATTTTGGAAATTTTACCCTGAGTTGACCTTTGACCTTTTACCTCAAAAATAGTTGGTTTCCCAATTTAGTGACTCAATATACAAATGCTGTTGAATTTACAAGTCAATCGGATTTAAAATGGCGATTTTATAAATTTGACCTCCAGATGACCTTTGACCTCAAATCAATAGGCTTTTGGTCTATGCTGATCTCAAAAATAGTTGTTGGTTGAATTCAGTTAACTGATATGTAAATCCCATTCAAATTTCAAGTGATTCGGATGAAAAGTGAGGATTTTATAAATTTGAAATGGTTGTTGACCTTTAACCTATGGTGATCTGAAAAATAGTTGGTGGTTGAATTCAGTTCGCTGATATGTATATCCTATTCAAATTTCAAATCAATCGGATGAAAATTGAGGATTTTATAAATTAGAAATGGTTGTTGACCTTTGGCCTATGTTGACCTTGTATCATTGATAAATATGATAAAATGTATCAATAAATATCATCTTGTGGTGATATTTCAGTTTTTTCTTTTTAATAAATTTGCAAAACTTTCTAAAATCCTGTTTTCTCTTCGTCTTTATGGGGTATTGAGTGTAGATTGATGAGGGAAAAAATGAATTGAAACGATTTCAGCATAAGGCTGCAACATAACAAAATGTGAAAAAAGTGAAGGGGTCTGAATACTTTCTGAATGCACTGTAGTTCGAATTGCTTCTGCTCACTATTCTCTTGAAACTCGGTTTTTCTTTGCTTGTATTTTATTCCGTGTGATTTGTATTGGCAGCAGGTCCAGAAAGCAACTGTGCAGCCTGTGACGAGCAATTTTCTTCCGCAGATTAAAATCCTAGAGAGGAACTCTTTAGTATTCGCTCTCTTAGCTGAAACTTTTCCTCCTTTCCGGATTGAGCACGAGCAAGCTTTTATTCTTTTTCCAAATGAAAACACTCATGTGATGTGTTTTGTGTCTAACTAACAGTGACCTGAACAATACACTGATTGGTACATAAAACACACATACTGTATGCCAGAACAGCTTTAAATTGGTAATTAAGTTTATAATGTAATTTCTTTAAAAACATTGTTACAAATCAATAACATTTATCAAAACTTGTATGCAACTAGTACACTGAAACTTTTCGATAAGAGCTCGTACAGCAAGAACTACAAGGGAAACGAATAATTATGTTTTCATGAAGTTCTAGTTGGAAGCAACATGTGCAGTGGGTGGTGGTAATAATTCCGTTGCATAAACAAACTTGGACAAATGTACCAAACAGGGTGTTCCAAAAAGACCTGGACAACTTTGGTTGTTAATATAATATTTAGAACCACAAATGACAACGATACGAATGACACCCTTTTGGTTTATATGATACAGAAACTCAAAGTTTTGCCCCGCAAATGGGGGTATGATGGGGGGTTTATATGATATGGCGGGTTTATATGATATGATACAGAAATATGATATGATACAGATATGATATAATATGATACATGATATGATATGATATAATGATATGATATGATATGATATGATATGATATAATATGATATGATATGATATAATGATAATATGATAATATGATAATATAAATATGATATGATAATATAATATGTGATATGATAATATGATATGATAATATGATATGATAATTATCAGTGATATGATATGATATGATGATATGATAATATGATAATATGATATGATAATATAATATGATAATATAATATGATATGATAATATAAATATGATATGAGATATGATAATATGATATGATATAATGATATGATATGATATGATATGATAATATGATATAATATAATATGATATGATATAATATGATATGATATGATACAGAATGGGGGGTTTATATGATACAGAAACTCATAAAGTTTTGCCCCGCAAATGGGGTTTTGCCCGCATAAAGTTTTGCCCCGCAAATGTACCAAACAGGGTGTTCCAAAAAGACCTGGACAACTTTGGTTGTTAATATATTTAGAACCACAAATGACAACGATACAAATGACACCCTTTTGGTTTATATGATACAGAAACTCGTAAAGTTTTGTGCGCACCATCAATACACTTCAATGTGAGCTGCGTTTGTTGTGCGCAGGACATCAAGGAGGTACATAAGTTCTTGCCAAGTTCCGCTCAGCATGTTTGCGTCCACCAGTGCGCATGCAGCTGTGATCCGAGAATGAAGATTCTGCAGGTTTGCCACCTTGATGTTGTAGAGAACGTCTTTGACAAAACCCCACAGAAAAAAAATCAAGGGGGTTTTGTCTGGTGGTCGTGGGTCAGTCTCGGCCACTCCAACGACTTGGATATTTTTTAATTCAGGACGGCTCGGACGACTAATGCCCAATGATGGAGAGCGCCATCCTGTTGAAAAATGATATCGAGTTGCAGGTCTTCAATCCGTGGGGAGGTGAATCCGTCCAACATGTTCATGTAAATTGTTAAGGTCACTGTATCCTCCGCAAATGAAAACTGACTATTCAAGCGGTAAAGGAGAAGGCCACACCACACATTGACCTTTGGACTATCGCGTATGCGTCCGATAACCATGTTGGGGTTTTCAGAGCCCCATATCCTCACATTATGCCGGTTGACCTTCCCTGATACATTAAAGCAAGCTTCGTCTGTGAACAAGACCTTTTTCAGGTAACCTTCGTCATCCGCTATGCGACTGAGCATTTCCAAGGCAAACACCTTGCGTTTGGGTCCATCATTTGGTTTGAGTTCCTCCAGAATTAGCACCTTGTATGCATAAAGCTTGAGTCTTTTATGCCAAATCCTGTGTACAATGGTGGTTGGTAGTCCCAGTTCTCTGGATGCGTGTCAGATTGCTTTTCTGGGACTTTGTTGAAATGATTCATGCACTCGTTCAACGTCTGCTGCACTTATACTTGGTCAACCGGTACTTTTCTCTTTCTGACAATTTCCAGTCTCCTTAAACCAATTGTACCACTCTCATACTAGTCTACAATGGCGGATTCATTACATACCTTGTACAGAAATGACACTGAACTTTGCGTCGGATCTCGTCTCAATGAACCATTCGATGCACTGGGATTTCTCCTGTGGAGTCGCCATTTTCTTTTACAATAAACAACTAGACCTGAAACGAAAGAACCCTCAATGAGTTTCTGTATCATATAAAACAGAGGGTATCTGTTTTATTGTATCTTTTCTTGTCCTAATTATATTAACAACCAAAGTTGTCCAGGTCTTTTTGAAACACCCTGCATTATGGATATTATGAAGCAAATTTGTTTATAAATCCCGACCATAATCTAGCTTAATGGAAATCATTATTATGTTGTGGTCATTTCATTTGTCGGGGAGTGTCGTTGAAGCTGAAGGGAAAGGTGTATGCTGCATGTGTGAGAAGTGTTATGATTTATGGGAGCGAGACATGGGTAATGAACGTAGAGCAGCAACGAAGGCTGGAAAGGGTGGAAATGCGAATGGTTCGGTGGATGTGCAGAGTATCGTTGAGAGAGAGGAAGACAAATGATGAATTGCGAAAGATGATGGGAATAGAGCCTGTGATTGATGCTGTGAAGAGGAACAGGTTGAGATGGTTTGGTCATGTGTTGAGGAAGGATGAAAGTGACTGGTTGAGAAGAGTGATGGAAATGAATGTAGAAGGAAGTAGAGGACGGGGAAGACCGAGAAAGACTTGGCTAAAGATGGTGGAAGAAGAAATGCGGGGAAGGGGGTTAACAAGGAGAGATGCAGAAAATAGGGCAAAATGGAGAAGATTGTCATGGGGACCGCAAGGCTAACCCCCGCTCTAGCAGGGAAAATGGCCTTAAAATGCATGTTGTGTTGTTGTTGGTCATCTCATTTCATATCATATGCAGCCTGTGGCTGCGAGGTCCATTATTGTTGGGAGCGTGGCTGTGCTCCTGATGCAGCGCCCCCTGTAGGTTAGAATTGGAAATTGTAATTTGTTCAGGATTTATTTTTTTTCCAGGAATTTGTTCAGGAATTGCAAGCGATACCTTGCCTACTCTACACAAAAGATATACGTGGGATCTTTAACGTCCACCAACTATTGTTGGCAGATGGGACGCCCAGTTTAACGTCCATTCGAAGGATGGCACACACAATGATGGATCACCATGCCTCTGAAACACCAGGATGACAGTTTATAGCTGGGTCGGGATTTCAAACCCTGGCCAGACTTTTTAGAGGGGAATGTGCGTACCTCTGGAGTGTAGAGACTGCAGACCATTCCGCCAATCCATGCTGTGATGTTTTAACAACACAAAAATACATCTCAATTTGATCTCAAAGTAAAATCGAAATTGTGCAGCTATATGTAAATCAAACACTGCCGCACAATTCACAGGGAAAATCCGCTCGCTCAGATATGTTGTCTGACACAGTGATGCAACAACATAATGGCACCGACCTCGATGAACCAGCCTTGAGCTTTTCGTGGACCAGCTATATCAAGGGCACGTCGGTTGACTTCAACTGTGTTACTGGAGCTGGGAGATCATTTTGAGTCACACACGGACGACATAACGTGCTTAAACGTCGACCCCGCACGCATAAATCACACGAAGAGCCCATTAATCGTGTACCCTCTCCCTCTGCAGTGTGGCGGAGGCTGCCGGAGCAGCAATTCCTGGGCGGGCAAATACATCGGATTGTTTCCATTGCTTTTCGAGGCAGAAATTTTGGAATTTTGGCGAACGTACCGGAAATGTCATTGAAAGTCACCGCGCGACCTTGAACATCCAGAGGAAGGGTCCCCATCCATCTGAGGGATGGCGTACTCATTGATGCAGCACCCTGACTGTGCAGCACCGAACCCAGACTGGACAACCAGGATCATACTTAACGTTATTATGTAACAATTCCTGTTATTCAATTTTTTCAAAACGTACCCTCATCATAAGTGTTATGGTACGTCACAGAATACTGCACAACTAGCTTAAACCGCATGAATACCTGTAATAGTTTCTCTGGGATTTGGAGCTCATAGATTTTGTAGCTGGAGCCCAAACCAGGGAGCAATTCAGCTGCGCTCGGATATTTTCTGCGAGTGCTGCAAAGGTGATTTAAAATGTTGCTGGTGCAGAAAAGATGTCAGCATCAGGTGCAAGAAACGCTGCAATGTCCCAGACGAGAGCACTGCAATGTGGAATGTCGGAGCTGTAACTAAACGAGAGAAATTATATGCTTAGGTGCGATGCTAAGTCGAGACGGAGTACGACCACGGTACGTGGCCATCGGTATCGTTACCTGCATCATCAAAGGCAAAGATGGGAAGCGCAACCGAAAAGAAAAGCAATATGGAGGCATCGGGGTTGCAAACGATGCTCTTTCGCTGGTGTTTCTGGTTCGAACTGGGAGTTTCGAACGGTCCTCCGATGACGCACCCTCGAGGAATATCTGAGCCACGCCCCTCACTCCGCCCCTTTTTCGATAGTTCAAGGTCAGACCCGCCCAGTTCGCCCGCGACTCCGCGTGCGCATGGGCGGAGCTCTCGGAGCAATGCGAGCTAAAAATACACTGGGCTTGGGCGCGCGCTCCATTTTGTGATGTCCCGCCTACCAAGACGGATCCCGCTCCGCTGTAATAAACCAGAGAAGCACGTTATAACAACCACATTATTGATGAGACGTGCAGCGACTATACGTGAATACCTTCGACGGCTCCTTGTCGTACCACGGTATACACCGAGCACGCATCTCTGGCTTGCATCAACGCACATCCTCATCTTCTCCCTCCCTGTTCCAATTGGTTTTTGGTTGGTCCTTTTGATTTCGTTTCACTTTATGTGGTTCTTTCTGGGTATGGCAGCAGTAGTCTCAGAGTGCTTGGTGGGGGGTGAGCTGTGCAAGAAAGATGGTCCGTGCAGCCGTTTGCTTGTTCTTTTACCTTCCCGTACTGCTTCATCGTTACCTCCGCCATTGAAGGTGGATGAAGGTTATATGTTTTCACCCCTGCTTTTTGTCTCCGTCTCTGAGCAAAATATCTCAAAAAGTTATGGATGGATTCGGACAAAATTTGGTAGACAGATTGTGTGTGTGCCAAGGACGAACTGATTCGATGTTGTTGAAGATCAGGATTTGGATATGAAATTAAACAAAAATGATTCTTCTTTATTGAGAGAGAGGTAGTCAGGGCCCTTAGGGATATTTTGGGGCCGTTTGGTTCAAATTCTTCCAAAAGCACCAAATTTGGCCCAGATGTTGCCCATGCCATACTCTTTCGATTTTTGACGGGGCCAAGACGGGCGCCCCCCCGGGGGCCCCATATTGGCGAAATACGAAATGGCCGCCACCCGGATTAGAGGAAAATCAGTTAAATAACCAAAAGGGTTGGAATCATGTATGATACCACTTTTCAGGGGTTTTCGAGGTCGAGGAATCCAATTATGATGTTATTTGGATGATTCGAGGTCAAGGTCAACCCTCAAGGTCATCTTAAAGGTCATTTTTGAGTCAAACACGTCGGTTTTTGAGTCTTTTGTCAAGATTTACGCGAGGTTCACCATTTTATGTTTCTGGATTGGGTAATCGAACTCTGACCTTATTTTTGACAATTAGAGGAAATATTTACATGTCTGTTTCCTAATTTTCAGGCATATGCAGTTCATCAGTCTAATTACAAAGGTACGGATTTTGATGTTTTATGAACTGTATGCCATATCCTTGTGTTTAATTTTTGTGCGATCATGATCCGGGTTCATGTATACATGATTGTATACATGTCATAAATATGACGTCATAGGTCATGTGATCTGGCGGCCATATTGGATTTTATGAAAACCTTAAAAATGGATCCCTGCCTTCATTTTTCGATCGATTCATTTTGAACTTTGACCACTTATAGTACGCCATGTGATTGGATGCATATCCTAATTATGACGTCATAGGTCAGGAGACATGGCGGGATGAACCGGTATGGTCCCCGGATCATACCGCCCTTGGCGCCCGTCAAAAATCGAAAGAGTATGGCATGGGCAACGTCTGCGCCAAATTTGATGCTTTTGGAAGAATTTGAACCATAATATCCCTAAGGGCCCTGACTAAGGGCCAAAAACGATATGGAGCACGATATTTCAAGAAGTAATATATATCTGTATCCATAGTTGAGGCTCATGGAAGAGCTAGAGCTACAAGGTACACTTAACAGATCAGGACACAGCAGGACAAAAGGAACAGTTGAGAGGGAGGAAACAGCAACAGCGGAGTTGAAGTACAAAATACCCAGTTCGAAAATCTCAGAGAAACCAATAGGAACCTTTAAGTTCACCTTGTCCTGTAGAAACCATTATAGTTAACTGGTCTGAAAACCCATAGAGTCTACAACATACTTAACAACATACTTACCTATAACAACAACATATAGGCCAAACAACATACTTTAATTATGTTTTCTTATAAACAAACACAAAACACACAGTTCCATATTGAATTGTGTTTTTGAGGCTAAACCACTGGTACAGTTCACCAGAGGACCTGGGTTCGATTCCTAGTATTGGCATGTGATTTTCCTTCATACACTACATGACCAAATGTAGGTGGACACTCAAACATCACACATCTCATTCCAAAATAATGGGCATTAATATGGAGTTGGTTCCCCCCCCCCCCCCTCCCGCCTTTGCTGCTGTAACAGCCCCCACTCTTTTGGAAGGCTTTCCAATAGATGTTGGAACATTGCTGCGGGGATTTGCTTCCATTCAGCCACAAGATCATTAGTGAGGTCGGGCACTGATGTTGGGTGATTAAGCCTGGCTCACAGTCAGCATTCCAATTCATCCCAAAGGTGTTTGATGGGGGGTTGCGGTCAGGGCTCTGTGCAGGCCAGTCAAGTTCTTCCACACCGATGTTGACAAACCATTTCTCTATGGACCCCGATTTGTGCACGGGGGCATTGCCATTCTGAAACAGGAAAGGGCCTTCCCCAAACTGTAACCACAAAGTTGGAAGCACACAATCGTCTAGATTCTAGAATGTCATTGTATGCTGTAGTGTTAATATTTCCGTTTATTGGAACTAAAGGGCCTAGCCCGAACCATGAAAAACCACCCCAGACCATTATTCCTCCTCCACCAAACATTACAGTTGGCACTATGCATTTGGGCAGGTAGCGTTCTCCTGGCATCTGCCAAAGCCAGATTCGTCCGTCGGACTGCCAGACGGTGAAACGTGATTCATCACTTCAGAGAACGCGTTTTCACTGCCCCAGAGTCCAATGGTGGCGAGCTTTACACCACTACATCCAACGCTTGGCATTGCGTATGATCTTAGGCTTGTGTGCAGCTGCTCAGCCATGGAAACCCATTTCATGAAGCTCACAACGAACAATTGTTGTGCTGACGCTGCTTCTAGAGGCAGTTTGCAACTAGGCAGTGAGTGTTGCAACCGAGGACAGACTAATTTTACGCACTATGCGCTTCAGCACTCGGTGGTCCCATTCTGTGTGCTTGTGTGGCCTACCACTTTGTGGCTGAGCTGTTGTTGCTCCTCGACGTTTCCTCTTCACAATAACAGCACTTACAGGACAGGAGCAGTTCTGGCAGGGCAGAAATTTGACGAACTGACTTGTTGGAAAGGTGGCATCCTATGACGGTGCCACGTTGAAAGTCACAGAGCTCTTTAGTACGGCCCATTCTACTGCCAATGTTTGTCTATGGAGATTGCATGGCTGTGTGCTTGATTATATATACCTTTCAGCAATAGGTGTGGCTGAAACAGCCGAATCCACTAATTAGAAGGGGTGTTCGCATACCTTTGAGCATGTAGTGTATGTCGATTGGTTATTTTCACAACAAACACAACAGGCATTTTAAGACCATTTCCTCTGCTAGAGCGGGGATTAGCCTTAATCCTGTTATTTTTGGGGGTTATTTTCAATCCTGTTGAAAATAACCAGACAAAATCCAGAAATCCAGAAAAACCTACTGGTTTTTTATTGGCATTTCCTACTCGTCCAGTATTTCACTTTCCTTATTGAAACTCGTACATCCTACTGGTTTAAATTTCTATGGGATTTTATGGGATTTTCGACCTGGGTAGAGAGACACTTGGACAAACAATCAGTGGGGGGGAAGAATGAGGGGCAGGAGAGGATAGATGGGGTGGACAAGATGGGTACAGAAGGAAACTCTCAGGAGGGAAAACTAGAAATTTGGAAGGAGGAGGGATTTGGGTGAAATGTGGGAGGGTTAACGAGGGTGGAAAATATTATGATTTTAGACTTGGGGGCGATTGGAGATTGTGGTGAACAGCTGTGTGAAGACCTGGAGGGCAGAATGAGGTTGAAGAGGATGTGGAAGTTGATTCTACAGGTGGGAAAAGTGGAATGAATGAATGGAGGTGAGCATTGATCCTGAATTTAGGTATTTTCACCAGAAGTGGGTTGATGGTGGACTCTGCAGATACGTGGGGGAGCGAGGAGAGAGAGAAGAGGGTACAAAAGAGGGAGAAAAAAGTATGGAAAGAGCAGAGGGTACAAGACCAGAAAGGAGACAAGAGAAGACAGAGAGACCACTGACCTGTCAGCGATGGCAAAGTGATAAGCCCTTAGACTCAGCTTCATCGCAGGAGGTTCCAATAATATTCAAGGCCTTAGTTTCCCCGGCATCAAGCTCAGCAAGGTGTGAGGCAGGGCGAGAGCCCAGACGGGAGAGCAGTACTCCATCAAGCTGCAGATGAAAGCATTGTAGGTCGGTGTTCAGGTGTGCCAAGGAAGGACTGTACGACAGACGATGCCCAATCTGCGGCTGGCTTTGTATGCAAACTTTGAAATGTCGTTCGCCAAAGAAAGATCATGGCCGATAGTGAGACCCAGTAGGTTGAGCGACTGAACTTCCTCAAGAGGATTGTTGAGAAAGTAGACGGAGGTGGTTGATGGTTTCCAGACAGTGTTTTCGAAGATAGTGAGATTTGTCAAGATGAAAGACATTTCACTCATAGCTACGAGAGTAGAGGACGTAAGTAAGCCACGTGTGAAGTTGGCCTTGGATGCCATAGGCAGAAAGCTTGGATAGCAAGGTGGGAGCCAGACTGTATCAAAAGCACGAGATATGTCCTGAGAGATGGCCCTGATCTCATTTCTGTAATTGAGGGCCTCTATCCATTGTTGGAGGAGTTATGCGATAATCGCGATAACAAATATGGATGATCGTTATCGCGATAGTAAATCTAAAGCACGATTATTGCCCAGCACGACTGGGAAGTCATAACGGCATAATGTATTGGACGTCATTACAACGTTACGTCTGGGACGTCATTACGGCATTACGTCTGGGACGTCATTACAACATTACGTCTGGGACGTCATTAAGGCGTTACGTCTGGGATGATATTACAACATTACGTCTGGGACGTCATTACGGCATTACGTCTGGGACGTCATTATGGCATTATGTCTGGCAGGTCATGACGGCGTTACAGCTAGCACTTGACTAGGCCTCTACAGATATGCATGTCATCCCGGGGTCCATTACTCAACCCATCCAATCGATTCGCTGATGGCAGTGAACACCATAAGTAAGCCTTTATGGCGATGTATTATTCAGGACTGAAAATTACATTTTTCAACTTGGATTTAAAAAAAAGACATAGCGTCTGACACCTGGGAACTTCAACGAATTCATACGTTTTTTTGTCAAATAAGTGTATGTATTACTAAAATTAACACTGGGTTGTTAGCAGTAAACAAAATGTTTCTGGGAAAATAAAAAAGAAAATAAAAAAAAAATAATAAAAAAATACAGCAAAATTAAAATTAAAATTGAATTAAAAAAAATAAATTAAAAAAAATTAATAACCAATTCATTAATTGGTTGAATGAAATTTTAAAAAATTCTGCAAATTCAGTATTGACTATCAATAAACTGTTATTGTACTGTAACATAATATATAATTTATGTAATTATGTTCAGCGAAGCGACGGGTTCAATGCTAAGTACTACGTATTCAAATATGTATTACCTATTATGTAGGTGTATCTATAAATGAACTGTTCCAGAATATAATTTTTAACAGATCCCAAAATTATATTGTAAATTTTGAAATGTGAAATTTATAACAATTTTATAATTGCCCATCTTGATTTAAATGTACGTTTGTGTAATTTATCATACTGTCATTTTCTGGATGTCACAACATGGCCGCCACTTGTCTTCACAGTCGAGGGTTTCTCATCGAGTTAGTATGGAGATCAGTTTTGGCGAAATACTTATACTCTGCTGCACAACAATTTCAAGAAAATTAAATTGTATTATAATTAAATACCAAGTTTACCCATGTGAATTGAATTTCGTTGAGACATGTACACCTCCCAGCATGTCAGACATAATTGGATAGCGAGGCTCTTGTGACGAACACTTGCAAATATAATTTGTGGTGGAGCTCAGGAAAAGATGAAGTCAAAACAATGGCGTCTTTAAAAGTTTACATCACAACATCGAGAAAATGGCTCTACAGAAAACCTGATTTTTGTTGGGCATTTCTTCAGGGTTAAGAAGACATTCCACAACAATCCATTGTACATCTGCCAGTATTTATTGGGAAAAATCGACTTCATCATTGTGAGGTTGATGGAGAAAAATGAACTGCGTGAAATAATATCGTTTTACTCTGTTGGAGAATTTTTTTTTAAATTGTTATTTTTCAAATAAAAAAAGTTTTCAAATATTACTCTATATTAATAACATTTTCACTAAGTTGGTGGCAGTATATGGTAAGTTGGCAGTATATATGCAATTTCATCGCAAGGAAAAGCACAAAGAGAAGAGAACAACAAACACACACGCGGTTCCTTCGCTGTAGCTTGACCGTACATGCAAAAAAAAAATTAAAACTTTCATCGTTCCTTCGGTCTTCGCTCTCGTCCTTCGCCATTCCTTCGCTCTCGTCCTTTGCTGTTCCTTCGTTCACGTACAAAACATATGTGTTTGCTAAATAAATGGCCATAACTTGGTAACCACTTGTCCGATTAATAGCAAACCTTGGAAAGGCACATCCTCAGGTCCAGTATCCTTCTACTGTATCTAGTGAAGAAGTGGGTATAGCAAAAATAAGGGTTATCGGAAAAGTAAGAATGATCATTCTAAATAAGCAACATCACCAAATATCCAGTAAACAAAGTAAAAGACTACCCCTGTTAATTCACCCCAGATCCACTTTTCAGAAATACCGACTTCTTTCCTGGAAGTCCTTGCTGTGTCCATGTGTTTTTTTACCTCTCCCACCCACACCCCTCTTCCCACGCCTCCTGCCCCCAAGCCCTCTCCCTCCCACAGATCTCCCGATGTCCCTGCTCTCAAATGTTGTACTTGTGTGCTTCCCCCCTCTCTCCCCATCTTGTCTCCCGCTCCCTTTATTTTGTCTTATGTGTCCGTTTGTTTTTTTGTCATTAAGGGTGTAGTACTGGTGAACAGGTGATTTTTTTAATTTTTTTTTAAGCTGAACAGTTTCCTTATAGTCTTATAAACAAGAACCATGCTATTAGAGGTCATAGAAGTAACCCTCATTATTGTTATCTTTACACGCAATTTACAAGAAATATAATATTTTGCATGAAATTTGTTATAACTTTAAATTTGCATCATTCTTTTGGGCTGAAATTTGGACAGGATATTCAGAATATCACTTCCTTTAAAATGATGAAGGCTTTTGTTTATAGGATTAGCCATTGTGGATTTATTGAAGGACAACCAAGTTTTATCTGGTAATTGGCATAATTAGCTAATTAGTGAACATTTGACATAATTTCACAAAATCCTCTCATCAGGTAGTAGAGTAACACATGTATAATACATGTACCAAGTTTTGTGTGAAAAGAATGATAGGTGACATAGAAGATAGAAGTAGAAATGTGTTCTTTGTTTTTCCTTGTTTTTTATTGACGGTCTAATTTATGCAAATTATATGCATGTAATATGACAAAGAAGCGTTGAAACTGGTCTGAGTTAAAGCCAAGATTATATCTTTCAAGAAAAACTGAAAACTAGATATTAACTTGACTTTGTTTTTGTGTAAAGGCCTCTCAAAGGTACCTATGTAGTTTTCTCAATTTTTCACCAGTACTACACCCTTAATGTTAGCTCTTACACTAGCCTCAATCTTGTATACAAAAAAGAAAAAGAAAAAAAAAAGACATACATCTGGCACCCGGAAAGAAGTCCATGTGTCAGGGCAACTTCTGAAATTCTTTCAAATGGAACGCCGGTGAATTTCTGCCACAGCTGGTTCATGCCCTGAGATGAAACACCAGTTCATCATTTCAATCCAGAGAAGAATTGCCAAAATGTTCAGTGGAAGACAGCTTAGATCGGCTATTCTCCACCCCGAGCAGGTTCAAAGGCAGGGACCAAACAGCAAAAAGTCACGTAATAAGTTTGTGGTGCCGAGGGAATAGGCCTAATTGTGGTGGAATAATCTTCCACCAAGGGAGGACGATAACCAGTGCATACATCTCCCTCTTCAAATTCCTAATTGTTTCACCTACGTGAAGCTATTAAGCAGACAGGCTGTGAGAGTAAAACAAAGGGTAACCTCATGCTTCAAGAGAATGCACTTTCGCTTGCTACTTCTGTTGCAACCATCACTGGAGAAATATTCCTTCAAATTGATATTGCATTTCCCTTTATTGGCTGATCTTGGCTCCTTTTGCAATGGCCATCTTCTATTTATTTTTTCTTCATAGAATAAATGCTTGGGGAAAAGCTTCAGTTTGATTATGACGTCATTAGAGCAGCCAAACAATAGTTCCAAGAGAAAAGACCTTTTGAATGTCTCAATAAACCAATATTCACAATGGTAGAACTACAAATACTTTGCTTACCTATACCTGGAGAAGCTTTGTTATACAGGTTTTACTATATTGCTTGAAAATATCAAACCTGAAATTACTGCAAAAGACACTCATGCAGGGCTGGAATTCTGCTGATAATTTCCAAAACCCTTACATTATTCCAGGCCCATAAAAAATACTCATGCACTCCTCCATTATGAAAGGTTCTCAGCAGCATAAATAATCTGCATCGGCTGGGAAATCAAGATGAGGAAAAATTAATCAAGCCCTGACTAACCATTCTTCAGTTATTGTGGTAATATAAAGTTGTAAAAAAAATAAAGGTGACGATATATTGTACGTCATGAAACAAGTTTTGTTGTAGCCTCTTTGTGGTCTCAAAATGCTCAGCATATTACACCTGATTTTTTTTTTAACCTCTGCATGGTGTTGGCAGTCAATAATTTCGTTTGGCTATTGTATCCATCGTATTCTTCTTAATCATCCATCGAGGACCATTTGATGAAAAGTCTGGAAGGAAATACTATTCTTATTGTCCTTATTCTTCCTCTTTTTGTCATTTTGGGTTGCAAAGAAAACGGTTGCAGTCACTACTACTACTATTACAATTACTACGACTATTACAATTACTACGACTATTACAATTACTACTACTATTACTACTACTACTTTTTATTTATTTATTACTACTACTACTTTTTTTTTTTTTTAGAGGAATATCACCATGATTACTACGACTACTGTAACTACTACTACGACTATTACTACTACTACAACGACTATTACTACCACTACTGTTACTACTACTATTACTACTATTACCATTACTACTACTACTACTACGATTATTACTACTACTACTATTACCACTATTACTACTACCATTACTATTACTACTATTACTACTACTATTAGGCGCAAACACTCGGCCATTAGTACTACTACTATTACCACTATTACTACTACTATTACTACCACTACTATTTCTACTTCTACTATTACCACTATTACTATTATACTAGCCGAAACCCGTGGAACATCCACGGAAGGGAGAATGTGGTGTATGGATAGAGTGTACCATTATGGATGGCATAGGGGATTTGCTTGTCCGAGTAAGAGTTAGGAAGAAAGATGAGAATGAAGAGTGCGTATATGAACAACGTATTTATTGCAATCTACTTAAATGACAACGCTACGATATACTTTTGAAAAATGAATGGATTCGTAATAGGAATCGGCATAGCACCACTCTGGCCATTTTTTATGAGACTATATGGTGTGGGTTGGATTTGTGTGAACAAAATCAAGAAAAAGGCGACACTTTGTAGAATCCAACTTACACTGTGTATAAAGTGTCACCTCCTGACTTTGTATTTTATATTGTTAGAGACAAAACAAACACTAAATAACATAGCCACATACCAAAAACGTGTATTTTCAATTTTCACTTGTGCAAAAATGCTACTCACAATTACATCGCCTGTGCGTCGGCCTGTGATTGAGCCAGAGAGTTGGCCTGTGAGTCAACTTCCTTTCCAATGTCTGCAAGAGTTGAAATAGTGATTGTGCATGTGTAAAATTATATGAAAGAAGAACATGCATATCAATAGACGATGCCATTGAAAAGGAGCGCAGCTGTCAATAGAAAAGGATGTCTGACATCAATTTGACATTATTGCACAGGAAATGACAAACAAAGAAACAGTTAATTTCCATCGGGTAATATTACGATGAGAGATCAGCCGATACCTTTATTATGTCCATCAGCATCCATGGCACTTAGGAAAAAAAAAAACGTGGCATCAGCCAGCCGCAGCCAACTATCACGTACCGTCTCGAAGTCAATGCCATCCTTTTATCTCTTCGTATACACCTCACTGATTTCTACCTTATCGTGAACAGGGTAAAGCCTACTTTGATAATCATGAACGGTGGCAGATGCAGGAGCGAAACGTAGGCGTAGGCCTCGGCCCTACCTATCCAGTTGTTGTTTCCGTTGTGTAAGGGGGGAAAAAAACAAACATTTTGGCCTCAGACCTTTGAGAGTACGTCGTTCCGTGAACTTTTTGAACGGGCCTCGTATGCCATGCTTCGTCAACGTAAATGATTTGAAGGATTACCTTAAGCACCGTGAATAGAGCAGATACTGATGGGCTGCTGATCGGTTTCACTTCGTTGTTATCACAGTATATGGAAGAAATTATGGTAAACCCACCTGATGAGGTTAGCGTACACCGCCATCGATGACACCGGCACAAATGGCGGAATAGATGGATTCTTCTTCATCGCATTGCATCGCATTCTCTTCCTGTGAAACTGTTTCATAGAAGTGTCGTTTATGTACATTTTTATTTTATTACATTCACGTAGTTTCACATTCTTGACTTCGTGGAGCTTCAATGTGGTTCAAAAAAATAAAATAAAGATGGATTCTTCTTCATCGCATCGCATTCTCTTCCTGTGAAACTGTTTCTCCATTTAACGTTTCCAAAATCAAAACTTCAAAAACTTCTTCACTTCGATTCGAAAAAACTTCAAACTTCAAAAAACGTCACTCCATTTAACTTTATTAAAATGACGATAAAGACCATTTGGTTCACACCACCCATCACACCACTCGACTGTCCAATCAGCGGACGGCTCGCATCGCCTTCGCCCAGCAGACGCCAATACGATGGCGTCGTAAGATGGCGTCGTATCGGCAGTTAATCGGATGCTTTTGGGCCCCAACGTCCGCTAATTCAGATTTTTCGAGTATGGCTGTACGTGATAAACAAAGAGTGCGGTTCGTAGATCGTAAATCCATTGCCACTCAGTAGAGCGCATACTCCCGCCGTGGGTCAAGTTGGAATAATACGTTTTGTTTAACATCCCCTCTCCCCAAAACAATAAATGAAAAGGAAAGTAAGCCCTAACTGTCAGAGAATTTATTTTGATATATCTCGGAATTAGAGGAGAACAACATCATTTAATGCATGTATATGCATTAAATTGGCTTTAAGAATAAGAATAAAAGCTTTAATGCAGTAAAACAGAAAAATGTTTTCCCCAAAAAATTCCCCAAAAAAATTCCTGGATCCGGAATAATATCCTGAGCTTCACCAAAAACTAATCAATTCTTCCTTATCCCAAGGGCAATCATCCCACCAACTTTCATCCAAATCCGTTCAGAACTTTTCCAGATATCTTGTTCACGAACATACGAACACACAAACATACGCAAACACACACACACACACACACACACACACACACACACACACACACACACACACACACACACACACGGACGGACGGACACGATCGAATGCATTACTCCCACCGAGCTATCTTGTGCTTATTCCATGAACGATCGACGGATACAAAATGGAACCCACGACCCACGTGACCAGAAATTTCTGGGATTTCTAGTAGGCTATATATATATAAGGAATCGATAGCCCCCTAATACGAGGCTCCTCCCCTCCCCGCATCCCACGAGGGTCACACACATGATGAAGTTGCTCACCTGTCTCTGCCATGTCAAAGCTGCTGCATCCGAAGTCACTCACATGGACACGCCATGTTGATAGAACAGAACGCGTGGGGCTCGCACGCAACAGCCATTTTGATGTGGTCGTGTGGGGCTCGCATATGCGGAACCGCCATGTTACTGCCTTTGTGTGGGGAAGTGAGAAATGACAATGGGATAAAATGTATTCAAAAATATTTCACAGGCAGAAGTTTTACCTCAACGCCAATAATAAGAAGAGGTCAGGTTCTCACACGGAGGTTTATTCAGGTAACGCTGCTCGGTCCAAGGCCCAGTCCCCGAGAGACCGCGCGCATGCGCGAAAAACCCGGTGCACGGGAGGAGCCAGAACCCATGGAACATCCACGGAAGGGAGGATGTGGTGTATGGATAGAGTGTACCATTATGGATGGCATCGGGGATTTGCTTGTCCGAGTAAGAGTTAGGAAGAAAGATGAGAATGAAGAGTGCGTATATGAACAACGTATTTATTGCAATCTACTTAAATGACAACGCTACGATATACTTTTGAAAAATGAATGGATTCGTAATAGGAATCGGCATAGCGCCATTCTGGGAGTGTTACGTCTCGCCACCTGCTACACCTCTCTGAGTTACGAGGATTTATGCAACGCACCCTGAGTATCGCAACGTCACTCCATTTAACTTTATTAAAATGACGATAAAGACGGTTCCTTATATATCCTAATTTAAAATGTTCAAGGGAATAAAAAGACCATTTGGTTCACACCAGCCATGTTCACACCACTCGACTGTCCAATCAGCGGACGGCTCGCATCGCCTTCGCCCAGCAGACGCCAATACGATGGCGTCGTAAGATGGCGTCCTATCGGCCGTTAATCGTATGCTTTTTGGCCCCAAAGTCGACTAATTCAGATTTTTCGAGTGTGGCTGTACGTGATAAACAAAGAGCGCGGTTCGTAGATCGTAAATGCATTAGTGCCGTGGGCATCGGGTCACTGTGTGCAGCGTAAAAGGGATAACAAAGTCGAGTCCTTACGGTATTATTATATAGATACTACATGAACTCCAACTCTCTAATGGCCCCAATTAATTACACCAACTTCTGTGGTCAGCCGAGAGGAAAGCTTAGCCCAAGTCTTTCATAAACCAGCCAGCCAGACATGATGTTAGCCTGGACATGGTTATGGTAGGATTTCCTAATTTGTTCAGGGTGCGATCAGCACTAACTCACATACTGTGGGATGTTTAGCACACTCACATACTGTGGGATGTTTAGCACACTCACATACTGTGGGATGTTTAGCACACTCACATACTGTGGGATGTTTAGCACACTCACATACTGTGGGATGTTTAGCACACTCACATACTGTGGGATGTTTAGCACACTCACATACTGTGGGATGTTTAGCACACTCACATACTGTGGGATGTTTAGCACACTCACATACTGTGGGATGTTTAGCACACTCACATACTGTGGGATGTGAAAGATACTGTGGGATGTTTAGCACACACCAGCTAATGAGAGCAGATGAGATACCCAGCTTACCGTCCATCCAATTGACCGTGCAATGGTGATGCAACCTCCAGCCGGTCAATCACCAATCCGACAGTTTATAGTCAGGTAGGGAATCGAACCCACATCAAACAGCTCAATGGTAAGTGCGCTACCTTTGTATCAACCTGTCAGAATCATGTTATGGATCATTTATTGATGCACAATATTGACTTGCACAATATTGGTTTTATTCCAATTACATTTTCTTACATTGATATATTGTTATGAATTAGGGGTAGAGGAATATCTAGAGCCAGGTAGATCTGCATAGTTAGGTACTCGACTGTCGTGATAGGGAATCTACCTGTAATAAGTTCTATGTTTAGCCGTATGTCGGAATAAGTTGTATCTGTGTCCCCGCCAAGAGGGGGCAGGGCACGCTAATTAGTACAGGGATTATGGGTAAAATTCCTTCGTGTGTCGTTCCCTCTGAGCAACCCAGTGTCCCTCATGGCAACGTACTCATATACATTAGATAAATCCATTAGTGCACACATTAATTAATTCCCCTCCACCACAATAAGACTTACAGGAAGAACAGGCAGGAAGCCAGATCAGGGCACCGCCGATGGGGCCGCAGCCAGCCACATCACCAGCTGGCATAGCAACAAACATTGTGCGAGGCAGGCTGGAGCCATGCCCAGGGAACATGTGATTGGCTGGGGTAAGGGGCTGGCCACTGATTGGTGAAAGGAAGGTGGAAGGAAGCGGCACACTGATTGGCCACCGACCATTGCCACCTTGGCCAATCAGTGCAGAAGGCGTGAACACTCGGCCAATCAGTGCGGAAGGCGCGAACACTCGGCCAATCAGTGCGGAAGGCGCGAACATTCGGCCAACCAGCGCAGAAGGCGCAAAACCACTACTTAGAAGCAGGTCGCTGATTAGAGGAAAAGGGCCGGTGACGTCAGAAGGCGGGAAAGACGACAAAGAAGCGAGGGACTGGTTGATTAGAGAGGGAGAATCGACGTGAGACCGCAAGTGACAAGATGACTCGCTCACGGGCATTCTGGTCTTCCCTGGGTTATTCGCGGGCTCTTGGTGCTCGGGCCTGGTCTTGGTGCTGGGTGCTCTTGGTGCTTAGGCTTGGGCATGGTCTTGATGCTCTTGGTGCTTGGGGCTTGGAGCGAAGCTTGGTGCTTGGAGTGAGGCTTGGTGCTGTGAGCAAACGGGACCTCGCATGCGACCGACGAGCGGGCGAGCGGGGGTACATCGAGGCCTTTCTTCACGCCAACCGGAGCTGCATCGGACGACGCGCTCGAACATCGACCTGACGCTACACTGCCAGACAGATAAGCTCACATTCACAAATACACGACGGGACATTTATTTTATTAATTCTCCCTTTGTCTTGTATCCGACGTCTGCGAGTGGGGACGTCCCAACCTAGAATTTAGTTGTATCACCGCATTTCCCTGTCCTGATATTTATTTTGAATAAACCCTTCTATTATTTTCTCTTTCATTCCAAATCCCGTGTTCGTGTGAGATCAATTTGCAGGGTTGAAGACTGCCGGTGAGATCGCTACAGGTAAGAGCTCGCCGCTTCTTCCTCTTCCTTCCGTGCTTGCATAGTCAAAATCCGTAATTGATCGTCGCCTCCATTAAAGTTTGTTTGGCCATCCGCGAGCCCACGGTATTAACTGAGGGCATTCGCGCGATATATGGACTTCCGGGCCCTCGAGTGACGAGGCTTGCTTCGATCTCTCCACGGCATCAAAGTTTGAGTGTTTTCCCGTTCATGTATTTGTCAAATTTCCGCTGCGTATTTTGTTGTGTATGTGTTATTGTGTGTTTCTATTTGGTTTTGTAGTTGTTGCAAATTTGTGTGTAATTAGTCGTTTTTTTGTTTGCGCCTCGTGTGCGGCCTGGTCTCTCCGGGCTCCCTCCCCCCCCCACCCCCCCCCCCCCCGTCAGTGTTTTGTGAATATGGGTTCTTTCCTTCATAGTATTTGCTTGTTTCTTTGATTTTCTTTTCTCCCCCCTACCTCTCGCGAACATCTTACCCTTTGTCCAGCGTTTTGAAAACAGAACAAACAAATAAACAAAAAAAAATTCTATATTAATTATTTCTCTCCTCCCAGACACGTGCTTGTTCGCTCTACTCCTCGTCTCGACTTGTGCCCCGCCCCCTATATCTCGTTTTTCTTCCACCTCTGCTCCTGCTTTCTCAAATCCACGTTCTCACTTAGAGACTTTTCCGAGATTGTTTTTCATGGTTTTGTTTAAATATTATTTAAATATGTTTAAACCGTAGCCGTGATGCTGACGCCGCCCTCTCCCCCCCCCACCCCCCCCCACCCCCCAGAATTTCCATGTTTTAAACGTTTCCCAGTGTGTACCTTGGATTAGAATAGGTACATCGTATCACTGCGTGTCGTAAGAGATGACAAAGAGGGTTGGCGTCAGAAAGGGCATCCGGCCATAAAAACATTGCCTCAAAAAGAGAACCATGACAATTACAACTACATACGGGCAGGGTACAGCCCGAAGTGGAGATCGGTTTCTGAGGTTTGAGACATGGAATGTAGGGACAATGACAGGGAGATCAGGAGAAGTGGTGGAAGTATTGGTCAGAAGAAGAGTGGACATATGGTGTGTGCAAGAGACGAGATGGAAAGGAAGTGGTGTGAGAATGGTGAAGGGTAGGCAGGGACAGAAATACAAGTTTATGTGGCAAGGGTGCCTGGAGGGCGTGAATGGTGCTGGTGTCCTGTTTTCTGAGGAGTTTGTAGCCAGTGTGGTGAGTGTGACTAGAGTGAGTGATAGGTTGGTGATGGTGAAAATGCTGATTGGAAAGCTCTTGGTGAACGTCATCTCGGGATATGCTCCGCAGGTTGGTCGAAGCGATGAAGAGAAGGACAAGTTCTGGTGTGCGATAGAGAAGCTGATGGAAAACGTGAATGAGGAAGTTGTTGTGGTAGGAGGAGACCTAAATGGACATGTGGGAAGGAGTATGGATGGTTTTGACGGGGTTCATGGGGGTTACGGATATGGTGTGAGAAATGGAGAAGGTGAAAGGATTTTGGAGTTTGCTGATGGAGCTGATTTGTTGATTTGTAATACTCAGTTCCAGAAAGAGGATAATAAGCTTGTTACATACACGTCAGGTGGGTCGACGACAACCGTTGACAACCCGATGGTGCATAGGCGAGATAGGGGCCACCTCCGGGACACAAAGGTGATCCCGGGGGAGGAGGCTGTTTCACAGCACCACTTGGTTGTCTGCGACATAAGGGTGAAAGGTGCAAGGAGAGCTCGGCGGGTGAAGTACCAACCGAGAATGAAGGTGTGGAGGTTGAAAGAGGTGACAGTAAGGGAGGCATTAAAAGAGAGGCTGAGTCGGGTCAAGGATGATGTGGTTGAGCTTGAAAGTGGTTGGATGTCAATGAAAGCTAGTCTGTTGGGAGCCGTTGGTGAGGTATGTGGATGGACAAAAGGACCACCGAGGCAGTCGGAAACATGGTGGTGGGATGATGAAGTTGGAAAGAGGATTGACGAGAAGAGGAAGAAGTTCAAGGAGTGGCAGAAGGCGATGGGTACGGGAGCAGAAACAGCAGAGCATGAAAGTTATATGTAGGAAAATGTTCGGAGAACGCTTGGATTCGGAAGAGGGTCAGAAAGCAGTATTCAGGATTGCAAAGCAGTTAGCGAAAGAGAGGTGTGATGTGATGGGGGTGAGTTGCTTGAAGGATGAAGTGGGACAAATCGTTGTGGACCCAGATGGAATTAAAGGAAGATGGAAGAGATATATGGAAATACTGTTGAATACAGAGAATGAATGGGATGGCAACATAGAGCGTAACCCAGTTTTAGGACCGGCAGAGATGATAACTGAGAAGAGAGTTGAGGAAGCGATAAAAGCAATGAAGAGTAGAAAAGCGGGAGGGCCGACGGGAGTTGTGGGAGATATGTTGAAGGCAGCAGGAAGTTGGGGTGTGAAGAGAATGACAGAGATCTGTAATCTGGTGGTGAAAGAAGGCCGCATTCCAGTGATTTGGGAACTGAGTACCCTCGTCCCTCTATACAAGGGGAAAGGTGACCCTCTGGAGTGTGGCTCGTATCGAGCGATAAAGTTATTGGAGCATGGAATGAAGGTATTGGAAAGGGTGTTGGAGAGGAGGATAAAGAAGAAAGTGAAGATCGACGAAATGCAGTTTGGATTTATGCCAGGAAGAGGAACGACAGACGCGCCTTTCATTGTGAGGCAGTTGCAGGAGAAGTACATGGAGAAGAGGAAGAAGTTGTTTCTTGGGTTTGTTGATCTGGAGAAAGCATTCGATAGGGTTCCACGCAAAGTATTGACATGGGCATTGAGGAAGTTAAGAGTGGAGGAATGGTTGATCAGAGTAGTGATGGCAATGTACAAAAGAGCGCACATAGCTGTAAGGACGAAGGACGGGAACAGTGGTGAGTTTGAGGTGAAGGTGGGAGTGCATCAGGGGTCGGTACTAAGTCCACTACTATTTGTAGCTGTGATGGAGGTGCTGGCTCTGAACGTAAAGGAGGGTTTACCGTGGGAGTTGTTGTATGCAGATGATCTGGTGTTGATTGCGGAAAGTATGGATGGACTGAAGGAAAAGATGAACAAGTGGAAGGAATGTATGGAGACAAAAGGTCTGAAGGTGAATATCGGAAAGACGAAGGTGATGGCAAGTGGTAAAGCATGTGGTGAGATGGAAAGAACTGGGAAGTGGCCCTGTGCTGTGTGTAGGAAGGGTGTCGGAGTGAACTCCATTCAATGTACAATGTGCGCTGAGTGGGTTCATCAAAAATGTAGTGGTCTGAGAGGGTCATTAACCAGTGTGGCAGCTACATTCAAATGTAAGGTGTGCACAGAGGGATCTGCAGATGGAGGAAATGTTGAGTTGGATCTTGGAGACGGCGTGAAGCTGGAAGGTGTGAAAACATTTTGCTACCTCAGAGACATGCTGAATGGAGAAGGTGGATCAGACTCGGCAACGGTTGCAAGAGTGAGATGTGCATGGAAGAAGTTTCGGGAACTGAGTGGCGTGCTGATGATGAGGGGAGTGTCGTTGAAGCTGAAGGGAAAGGTGTATGCTGCATGTGTGAGAAGTGTTATGATTTATGGGAGCGAGACATGGGAAATGAACGTAGAGCAGCAACGAAGGTTGGAAAGGGTGGAAATGCGAATGGTTCGACGGATGTGCGGAGTATCGTTGAGAGAGAGGAAGACAAATGATGAATTGCGAAAGATGATGGGAATAGAGCCTGTGATTGATGCTGTGAAGAGGAACAGGTTGAGATGGTTTGGTTATGTGTTGAGGAAGGATGAAAGTGACTGGTTGAGAAGAGTGATGGAAATGAATGTAGAAGGAAGTAGAGGACGGGGAAGACCGAGAAAGACTTGGCTAAAGATGGTCGAAGAAGAAAGGCAGGCAAGGGGGTTAACAAGGAGAGATGCAGAAAATATGGCAAAATGCAGAAGATTGTCATGGGGACCGCAAGGCTAACCCCCGCTCTAGTAGGGAAAATGACCTTTAAAATGCCTGTTGTTGTTTGTTGTATTTGCGCGACAATATTTAATGCATATATGGAGACGAATTGAAGAGCAGAATACAAAGGGGGCAAAGGGTCAACACAAAAAATTGGGTGAAAGGAAAACAGTAGGACAAGAACATCTGGATGGATGTATGACAGCATGAGAGGAGAGATTGTGGATGAAAGTGGGACCAAGCAGTGGTGTAGTTAGGGTTTGTTGTGCCCAGGCCCAAAGATCAATACTAGCACCCCACAGGTGCTGGCATAGTCAGGAATTTATATTTTGAGGTGGAGGGGCATATAAAAGAGCGCTAAGCTTCCCTGGTGGGTTCAGCACCAGAGCTGAACTCCCCTGCTTTTTTCGAAGAACACTATGGGATCTTTACTATTGATGTGCATCAACTTGATGCCTGCAGACAAGACACCCAGTTTAACGTCCATCCAAAGGGACGGCACACACATTGATGAATCACCCTGCCTGTGGAAACACCAAGATGGCAGTTTTTAGCTGGGTCGGGATTCAAACCCAGGCTAGACAGCTTGGAGATGAGTGTGCATACCTTGAGGCCATCCTGCCAGGCTAACACACTCGCTAAGGCCTCTCACCAGGTTAACCTTTTTGTCCAGACCATTGGTCCTTGGAGCGCCAGCACCTTCTTCGCTTTTTTCCCTCACACACTTGTTCATGCCAGACAATCCAAGACGTTCAAAGGCAAAGAGAGACGGACAAAGAAGTTAAAGAACTAACTTGGCATGTGATCCTGGTTGTCACTAATTGGGTTCTTACGGTGAGACATCTGGATCTGATCAACACGTAACTACGAAATAAACATCCAACAGTTATAACAATATAACCCTCCATCCCATGGGCCTATAGGTGATCTGCACATTACAGAATGCATGACCTCGTTAGACAAAATAAGAGATGAGAGATCTATGCAGCAGGCAGTCCCATAATTACTAATACCAAAATACGGATTTATTTACTGTGAGGAGGTGATTAGTAATTAACGAAAAATGTTAAACCGGATGGAAGGAGGTCCTAAATATGGACATGACACATTGACATGTACCACAGAGTTAAAAATGTAAAACGAGCTTCTGAAAGTTACATATCTTGCTCTCTCGAGTCTGTTGTGCAGAATTATAATTCATATACAACCAAATGCAGCATGAGAACGTGTTTTACAGGTGTCATTTGGTGCCTCATCGACGTTCACGCTCGGGGCTATCGCCCCGTCCGACCCGCCATGTCTACGTCGATGGGAACAAGATATAGGTAGGTAAAGCAAAGCTCAGAGATTGAAGCGCAAGAGACCTTGAGGTGGCGGTTGGAAGCAGATTGTGAGTTCCCGGAGGGAAGGGCTCGAAAAAAAGCACTCAGGAAGAGAGATCAGGTGATAAATCATAAAGATGTCATCAGGGGACTATACCAGACTGGGTGGTGTAATGGTTAGAGTGTCTGCTCAGCGTCTGGGACTATACCAGACTGGGTGGTGTAATGGTTAGAGTGTCTGCTCCGCGTCTGGGACTATACCAGACTGGGTGGTGTAATGGTTAGAGTGTCTGCTCAGCGTCTGGGACTATACCAGACTGGGTGGTGTAATGGTTAGAGTGTCTGCTCCGCGTCTGGGACTATACCAGACTGGGTGGTGTAATGGTTAGAGTGTCCACTCCATGTCTGGGACTATACCAGAATGAGTGGTGTAATGGTTAGTGTCCACTCCATGTCTGGGACTATACCAGAATGAGTGGTGTAATGGTTAAAGCATCCGTCTGGGACGTCGGTGGTTCAAAACCTGGCAGAGTAATACCAAAGACTTTAAAGATGGTGTGTGCTGCTCCCTTGCTTGATGCTCAGCTTTTAAGAGGATAGAGCACAGGCAAACTACGTAGTGCTTCCGGTGGCTTCAGGACCACCCGACAAATTAATGATAGGCACCCGATCCAGTTAGTAAAGGGATCAGTGTGAGTACCTCGGGATGTGACTTCACTTCCCCGAAACTCAGTGGCACTGTTTTTGGTTCACGAGTTATCAAGTGACCACTATATTCGTCATGTGTGTGTGTGTGTCTGTCTGCCCGCAGCATAACTACCCGATGATATCATCCGGTCTTGATGAAACTTGGGTGGGAGGTTGATATCATGATCTAGTTGTGTCCTGCCTAGAGTGGGCGTATTGCGCCCATTGTGGGCGGAGCCACGCCCGAAAAAGATGTCTTTTTAGGGGGTAATCGAGTTCAAGGTACATCTTCTCCGAGGGAGTTGGTGGAATCTGACAGGAGTTTCGATATTTGGTTAGGCCAATGTCATGTGTCTAGCCCCACGGAGCTCGATTTTTAATGTTTTTTTTATTTAAATTAATTAATTAATTAATTAATTTATCATTTCATTTCATTTCATTTTTCACCGAATTTTCGGTATTGTGTAGCGAACTAACCTCATAACTTGATTATACATTATTTTCTATCTCATTTCAAGGTCAGTAACCTTCGTTTTGACATTTCCGGGCCTGGCCTGTCGGGGCCTGTTTCGGTTACAGTACGTCCTTTGTCATTGAATAGCGCTTGCTCGTGAACCATCGTCGTCTCCTGACTTGTTCTCGTTTAATAGTCCTGTGTCGTGCCTCGTCTGTATGTCCATGTGTGTAAGATGTGAGTGGCCACCATTACGAGCCGTAGATCATTAAAAACAAGTACAAAAAGTTTTAATTAAAACAAAAGCCGCGTCGATGTTACACAATGCCTAGATGCAGCTGTGCCTATAACGTCGATGTTATAGGCACAGGACATTCCTATTGATTCGATTACTTGATGTTATTTTTGTGCAAAGTGAAAATATATCTCGGCAATTTCCCGTGTGTGGCGACGAATCTTTAATATATCTCGGCATTTTCCCGTCTGTTATTTCGGGCGGTGTATGACTGACCATGCCGCGATTTAAATAAAATATATATATCTCGGCATTTTCCCATCTCTTATTTCGGGCGTTGTATGACTGACCATGCCACGATTTAAAAAAAAAATATCTCAATGGACTTGAAGTTACAGGCCTTTGAGAATTCATTTCGTTCTATAAAGGGCAACTTTCATCGGATTTTCTTCCCGTTTTTTTTCAACCGAGTCTAAAACTATGTTAGCGACTGTGAAAAATGAAATGATATATCGAATTTGATTTGAAAGAAAACTGTGTGAGAGAGCAAGACACCACGGGCCTACAAAACAGGCCTCAAAGCTATGCGAGTTAATAAAATGGTGGATATTTGTTTATATGAAGCTTCGCCCACAATGGGTGGAGCTATGGTTCCCAGAATGGGTGGAGCTTTGAGGTTTTGTCTTCTCTGCAAGAACAACAAGAACAAGAAGAAGAACAAGAACAAGAACAAGAACAACAGCAGAGGGCACTCTATGAGCAGCGTCTGTGACGCGGCTAAAAAATTGAATTTCGGTGAATGAAACTTCCGAGTTCCATGTTTCAGTGCATTTGCGTTTTATCGTTCATCAGTTCTGTACGCTCATTACTATCGTCTGCTCTGATTTGGATTGAGTTTTCAATCTTCAAATTCGACTTGGTTTTCAGTGTAATAACAAACTTCAAACTTGACTGAGTGAGATAATAATTAATCACTTCAGAAAATACGTAATTAAAAGAGTAAACGAGAAGAGCACTTGGGAGAGCACATACCTCTACCAGGCTGAACAGTTTTGGTTTTGTATCCCACCGATTGGCCGGATCTGGATCCAGACCTGAACAAAAATCGAAGTGACTTGTTCTTGGCACCGAACCAACTCATCTACCAAGTTTCATCCAAATCCATCCACAACTTTTTGAGATATTGTGTTGTATATCATTTTTAGCCCCATCACTCAATGGTAAAGAATCACTTAAAATATTCTCCTTTCCGGATCCTGATTTTAATCTTCAGCAAAAATGAACCAAATCTTCCTTGTCACACACCCAACCTGTCCATCAAGTTTCATCCAATCCAAGTTTCATACAACTTTTTGAGATATCCTGCTCACAAACAAACAGACAGGGAAACAAGAAGGCATCAGGTGGTAGCCTGACAGGTATGATGAAAAACGAGAGAACCTTGACCTTTGACCTATATAGTCAAATAACATTGACAGCCTCACTTTTTTCCCTTCGGAATCCTCTGGTAAAGTTTGACAAAAATAGCTGGACACATTCGTGAGTTGATCAATAAATCAACAATACCCTTTATAGCAAAATCCCTTGGTCACTGTTGTGTTCAAATATTAAGTTTCTCGCTCAAAAGGTGCCTGAGATATTGCTTAGATGAGAGAAAATAAATGAGTACTTAATGAATCCATAATAATTAAGTAATTAATCAATTAATTGATTGATTAATCAAAAAATAGAAAAATACCGTTTTTGCCAAAGCACCTGTTCACTATTGTGCCCGAATTTCAGCTTCATAGCTCAAAGGATGGCTGAGATGTCACCCGGACAGACGAGAGAACCGTGACCTTTGACCTATATAGTCCAAAAACATTGACGGCTTCACATTTGTTCGTCAAAATCCTGTGGTAAAGTTTGACGAAGATAGCAAAAAGCGTTCGCGAGTTATCGCACAAATAAACAAATGAGACAGACCGACATATGACGAAAATTTTCAATTTCCGTCATAACAAGAAAGACATCATGTAGCAGAGCACAATACTTGGAAAATACACCACCCCCCCCCCCCCCCCCCACCCTCAAAAAAGTTGCCATGGAGACATCAAATTGTTCATTTCATTAAAATTAAAATTGATGATCTTAATCAAAGCTTGGGACAATCAGATAAAAATGATTACTTTTAAGATGAAAATTGATGATTTTATAAGTTTAACCTGGTGTTGGGCTAGCGGCTAGGGTGCCGGCTTAGGATCCGAGGATCCTGGGTTCGAATCCCGGTCGATCGCTGAATTAACGCCAGGGGGGTTGACTCAGCCTGTCATCCTTCCGAGGTCGGCAAATTGAGTACCACTACACTGGTAATTCCCTGTTTATCATAAAAAGGCGACAAACAGGGTTGGCGGCAGGAAGGGCATCCGGCCGTAAAACATTGCTTCAAAAAGGGGACCAAAAAACAACAACAACCACGGTCCCCGAAAAGGCCAACCCCCGCTTTGCGGGGGAAAATGGCCTCTGAAAACGGTGGTTTTATAAGTTTAACCTTGAGTTGACCTTTGACCATTTGACCTCAAAAATAGTTGTTTTCCCAATTCATTGATGCACTATGCAATTGCTATTTAATTTTCAAGTTTATAGGATGAAAATTGATGATATTTCAGATGGAAATTGATTTTATAAGTTTAACCTTGAGTTGACCTTTGACCATTTGACCTCAAAAATAGTTGTTTTCCCAATTCATTGATACACTATGCAATTGCTATTTAATTTTCAAGTTAATAGGATGAAAATTGATGATATTTCAGATGAAAATTGATTTTAGAAGTTTGACCTTGAATTGACCTTTGACTTTTTTTTACCTCAAAAATAGTTGTTTTGCCAATTCATTGACTCAATATGCAAATGCGGTTCAACTTTCAAGTCAATTGGATGAAAAATGACGATTTTAGAAATTTGACCTCAAGATGACCTTTGACCCGAAAGTCAATAGGCTTCTCAGTTCTTACTACTCTCCACAACTTGGTAAAGTTTCATGACAATCAGTTTAGAGCTTCTAAACAATCAGTTAACACTTTACGCCTGTAGGCGAGTGACAAACAAATGAATGAATGAATGAATAACAAAGACGACCAAGCAATATACTTGTAAAATCTTCGATTTTGCAAGTAACGAGACATAATGACACACACACACACACACACACACACACACACACACACACACACACACACACACACGGAGGTGAATGCATAAGGTCCGTCCACCTTTGGTCATGCAGGACAACAAGAAGACATCTTCACAGTGCATCCGGCAAGATATCCAGACATCCAGATATGAAGACATCCAGCAAGATGGTACAGAGAGAAATAAGTGATTCCACATATGGAAGAAAGGGGCTCAAAGGAGCGAAAGAGAGCATTGATATTAGATTTGGGAAGAATAACAAAGTACGTGTTGTTGGATTAGTGGATACAACCTAAGGTGGTTGGGGAGAGACAAAGACCTCTAATAACAGAGGATGCAAGATCAGATGTGAGACGGAAGCGGACAGCGCACCTGCCAACCTGTCTGCCTGTGTTGAAAGAGCAGTCCCTGTACTGCAGACTCCTGCAGAGGTACCAATTACCGTCAGTCGCTAAGATTCCTCCAAGAGTGAAAGAACGGATGTAGCAACACCAGAACACACAGGTGAGCCATAATACACCATGACACTCCAAGGTGGATACTCTAGTGTCAATACAGACATGACTCTCCCAATATCATTCGATACTGCCCTTTCAGCCGCCTCCGTTCATAAACCGATTTTTATTACATTTCACATTTTGGATCCTTTTTCTTTTTGTCTTTTGTTGTCACCACTGCAGTCGTTTCCAGAAATTCAATTGTTCACGCCAATTTTAACTCCTAATATCATGTTTTCTAAATTCCCTTGTTTGTCTTTCTTTTCTCAAAGCACCTTTGTTCTGTAAATAAAAGTTTTTAAACAAAATTTCAGCTCAACACAATCATTATACTTTTTCATCTTCTTAAAGCTGGGATCAGGAGCTGATTAGCTTTAATTCCTGCAATATTCCCATTAAGCCTTGTGTTAACTGTTTGTGTAGGAATTCCTCATGTAGGAAATCTGAGCAAAGCATTGCTGGTCTTATGGTGGGATTGTGGGAGTGGGACTGTCAATAAATATTGTTACGGACCGCGGATTAGATGTTATATTTGCCGAGCGGAGGCTCCGCGACCGAACAGTTATTCCCCGACTAAAACCCGATTCAACCCAAACGTTGGCCGTATCGCACCGCAGCTGCTCAATCTGGAAAACTCTAAAGCGACCGAATGCAAAGAGGAAGAAGACGTACAGAAGAGTAACTGGGTTTATTATTATCCACACATATAAAAAGGAGCAGTCACGATTATTTACAGGGACATGAGACGCAGGTGACACAGTGAAAATTATTAGCTTATACAGACTTAACTTATTCCCAGGACAGAACAAACAAAGACACTGACTCACGTGGGGAATTGCAGAGTGGATTGCTGGAAGGAGGTGTGTGGCTGGAGGGGGAGGACGGCATGGAGCTGGCTGGAGCTTGATCCCGCACGGGACGTCGGGCTGGACCTCGACGGCCGCTGATGCCACCGGGCCTGTCGTGTGCGCGGGATCACGGGTCGGAGCTGCTTGGTGGAGCCGATGCGCTGGTGGGGGGGGGTCTGGCGTGACGGGATCTCTCCTCCTTACGCGCTCTTGCTCTGATGACCCAGCTCTTTTTCCTCCCTCCTTGTCTCAACTCAAAGTGCATCTCCTCGGGGAACGCCCCGCCGTGGGTTATATAGGCCCCGCCCCTCAACCTTTGCGAACCTCCCCCAAACGTTCTCTCTCCGCCCTCTCAAGCCAAACCCCTTGTTCATGGTTGGTCGAGTGGGGCTGGCTCACTCCTCCCCTCTCTGACGAGGTGGGGACCCGCCTTTCTTCCCCAACCCTGCCTCGTGGCCAATGGTGGTTGAAGAGAAAACCGCCCAAAATGCAGTTGGCCATCGAAATGAAATGAAAGGGGACCTATTCTTATTTCACTTGGTACAATGGAGTATTTAAGTTAATGGGAGACACAGCCTTACCCTAAGACACATAATAAGATATAAGCTACTGAACAGGGGTATTCTATGATTGGCTGACGTGGATGCTTTATGGACTAATTACCGAGACGCCCTTTTTATCTTTATACAACTCTGGAGGCAGGAGGGGCCATATCCAACAATGTTCATCACCATTTCCAATACAATACAACACAATCAAAAAAATGCAATCCTCATATCCGCAACAATATAATGGCAAGAATTACTTTCAATTTCAACAGTCAAATAAACATGCGAAGTTGTTTCACCATTAATTTTATTTCTCCTAAACTACACTTGTTATCAACGAGATAACATTATTCCCCCTCCGCCCCCTCTTTTCCTCCCCACACCAAAAAGTTTCAGTAATGATATTGTGCTGTCAACTGAAAAGCAAAGAATGACAGACTTTATATTTGGCTCTTTGCTCTTTCCTTTAAAAACATTGGAGCAATATCATAGCTTTACCAGGCAAATAAAATGCTTGTGGCAAGGAGATCAGCAATTTCACCACAATTTGAGCATCCCTGTCACTTTAAAAGGGTTAATTGGAATGGGATCAAGGCAGTAACATTGGGACTCGCAGCAGGGTCTTCACTTGCAAGAGGGGTGAAGAGGCCTTTGTAGAAACGAGGATGTAAGTTAGTATGAGAGTGAAACAAAGCTCATGGAGTATGCAGGATGCAACGCATCAACACTGGTGCAAACGATAGAGGCAGGTAACACTTTGTAGTATACAAAATGTGGAGATGATGACAGTCCTAAAGCTTGGAACTGAATCTTAGAGTCTACCTGGAAGGAAATATCAGTATAAACAAAGTTCAAAGAGCTGAAGGATAGTGTTAGTCTATTGTTATAGCTGTCAGGCTCATCCCGGTTGGCCGGTTTAAATCCAGTGGGTCAGTTGAGTCGGTGGTCCTGAGCTGGATTATGGCTTTTCCACCAACGACACAGTCCCCGTGGGACCGTAGAATGATAGGCATCACATGACTCGACCTAATTTAGGCCAAGCAACCTAAGTTACGTGACGAGGTCACATAAGTGGTGTGGAGATCACAACCAATTATTGTTCCCTTCCTTTAAAACAACTAAATGAAGCAGCCACCACAGCCAGAATTCACCCCTGAGACCAAATGTATTTAATGAAGAAATAATGATGGCACAGGGGAAGGGCATGTCAGGAAGGGCATCCGGCCATAAAAACATTGCCTCAAACAGGGAACCATGATTGTCATGGGGCCCGCAAGGCTAACCCCCGCTCTAGCGGGGAAAATGGCCTTAAAACGATCATTCATTCACAGGGGAAGGAAACAAAAGAGGCAATAAACAATAAACCCTTTAACCCACTACTGAACATACGTGCACACAAAACCAACTAACGATCGGATTCCTTATTTACCTATGTCCTTATGGGCCTTAAGACACACCACATGAGATAGGCAGAGTTGGAGACAGACAATACAGAAGAGTATTTGGGCAAACCCGCAGAGTTGGTGGAGGAGAGGTAAACCGCGTCCAGGAACCGGGCTCGTCCATGGTACCGGGCTTGTCTGCGTGGCCTGGCACCCTTGATCGGAGGAAGAAAGGCATGGCCAGATTGGTTGGGGCATGTTTTTACATGCACAGCATGTGCAGTGCTTAATGGGGTGCCTTCCTCTCGGGGCTCCGAGCTTTTCCCCAAATCTATCCCAGGCATCTGCTCCATCCCACATGCTGTGTTGGCTTCATTATACACATAATCGCATTCCAAACTACCGCACCACAGACAACCGCAAGTCAGACGATGAAGGAAGCAACAAACCTTTTGCCTTTTCCTGTCCTATTTCCTGACAAACATTTTGCCACACAAACATGCCTTTTCAAACACGCTGGGCAGGAAAGACCACCAGCGTCTGGATTGGAGTCAGCGCTGGAGCCAGGACCGATTGCACCGAAGCCAGGAGGCACTGGGAGAATAGTGCAATGAGTGTTCGAGTACAAGGAAGAGGCACGAGCATAAGCAAGCCGGGAAGTCCCTAGTGTGGTGAGATAGAAGTATACGTCCGTATGGAGCTTTCTCTTGCTATCCCTACATTGATTTCTAATTCACCTCCCTTGACACACAAAGCGTATCACAATGATAAAGACCTGTCGGTGACTTGCCTCTTGAGCCTTCCAGGCAAGGCTTTACATACGCACCTCACATTTTCCTCTAAACGTCGAAAGCATTCATCACCCACAGTATCTCACTTGCATTTATACCTTTCTGCCTTCCTACCCCTCCTTATTCATCATTTGTTTCTTGTTTTGTTATTGCCGCACATCCATCAACGTGTGATGCGGTGAGTCAAATGCCGAACTAATACCTTGCTCTACATCTATCTTGTTTTCTTCATATCTACGTTTCCTTGGTATAATTTTGTTGGGGCCTTGTGTAGCTAATTAAGATAAGATTGTAGAAGGGGAATAAGTGCTAAGTGTTAGAAATCTGTTCTTTTGTGCCTTTTATTTAATTGTTTGCTGTGCTGTATACAAGTGCCTTTCATGATTGATTATTGGGCTTGCAAATACGTGTACTTGCTTCTTTGGTAAACGGCTTGTTTCCATCCTGCCTGTTTTGTCTCATTGTCCTTATTGGCTCGATTTAGTGTGCAAGACGAGATAGACGGGAACATTTTCTCGACCACTTGGCTACGTAACTTAGCCAATGCATACTTGACGGTTCTGCTCGGCCATACATCATAAATAAATGAGTATGCACTGAGGGTCCCAAATGGCATCGCCAACCCACAAGAAAGTTATCGGGATTGTAAAAGCGCGAGGACCCTGCCAGCTTTGGCAGGATCAATCGGCGTCCAAAGTTGCTTGCCAACCCGATGGGCAAGGGACTTATCTGTGGCATGGCGGCCTGCAGGGCCGGAATTCGGGACGAGTCCGAGAAGTCCCTCTCGTGGTAAACTAGGAACCCCGGCTGTGCAATACCAATGAGTAATATGTTTATGTAGTCTGCTGTCATCCCTCCTCATTAAATGCACTGACCAGTGAAGTTGAAGTTTGATTAGAATCGATTTGATACTTGGAATCCCTGAATGCTTAAGCATTCACTCATTGGTGACTCTGTCCTTCCAATATATATGTATATATGTATATATTGTTGCGGATATGGGATTTGGCCTCCATCCATATCCGCTTGTAAATATTCCCCTATTTCCCCAATACTCCCCAACTATCCCCAATCCCCCATTCCCTAGTCCCATTGTCTGTAAACAACACTCTGTAGTCCCGACCTTCCCCTTTTTCCCCCATTAAATGTCGTGCCCAGGTTCACCGCATCTCACGTAGACAACTATAGGACATCTTGCTAGTTATTCTTAGTCTATGTCAGTTAAGGACTCGTTTCCATTAATTCTGACTCTTCGTTGCACCAGAATGTGATTGTATGGCACCAGTAGTGAGTTTAGGACCTCCCCATACCTCCTCCCATCTTCCTCATGAAACTACAACAACAACAACAACTACAACAACAGCGCGCGGGGAGTGTGCGTCCTCACTCCGGCTTGGTTAGCCGCCGTTGCCCATGCGCTCCGACGGGGTTACCACGAAGGGGCTCACTGTCAGCTCCTCGTCAAGGGCGGAGCCCAGTAACCCCCCCGCACCCAATAAGAAGCGGCGGGCCGATTCCATCTGGGGCGGAGCTAACGAGCCGAGGGCGTGTCACTCCCCGCTGGATATACGCAGCCACTTACCGGAGGTGACGTGAGATGCGCCCCCAGCTTGAAGAGAACCAGACGCCACCTCCAGCGCGACGATACCTCCCTGCATCTTTTGGACCGCGCTATCCTGTCCCTGAGCCAAGGTGCACCTTGTGCTGTCCATCGACTACCTGCCCTTCCTTGCCATCAATCCCTGTGTGAGTCAGCCTTGTCCCGTTTATCTGTGGTCTGTCGGGGATAAGATAAGTGTGTCTAAGTGCCTACTTTCCTATGCTGTACCTCTTGTCCTTGTAATCTGAACGTTCCGCATACAAATATTATAACCTCCTCCGGAGGTCTTGAGAACTGTACCCCTGGTGTCGTGTCATCTAACCCAGCCGTTGTGTCCTTTCCTTAATTGATTTAGCGTAGCGCGACTCAGCCAACGTTCGAGTATAATCGGGTAAACTGTGCAGACGCGGTCATACCAAACCGCTCGGTAAACTAACATCCAAAACCGCGTCTGTAACATTTGGTGTCGAGGAGTTGGATTCGGACCTGGGACTAAATTTGTTAGGCCCAAATTTTGGAACACCAATTGTACCATTAGGGTAACATTTGGTGTCGGGAAGTGGGATTCGATCCGGAGCGCGTTTCACGCGCTCGAAATTATAACGGCGAAATTTGATTGTGTTTTACAAAAAAAAAAAAAAACCCGAATTTTGAAAGTCGCGCTATGGCAGACCAAGACGGCTGGGTTCCGGTAGAAGAGAGTGAGGCAGGGTCGATCCAGGACCAAATTGAGGGACAAGAGGAGAGCGAAGCAGTGAGGGTAGCAGATTCGCAAAATAGCGTCGTCGCGCACGAGGTTACGGGCGCGCGAAATGGCGCCTCGCACATGGCCACGGCGCCCACGCCCGCGACCGTAGTAGCGCCGCTGGTAGATTTGGACCTTTTTTTCATACAAATGAAGGCCCTTATGGCCCAGAATAGCGAGAAAATGAGGGAGGAAATGAGGGCTCAGAGTGAGCAATTAGGGGTAATGGGAAACCAAATGGGGGTAATGGGAAGCCAAATGGGGGTAATGGGGAAGCGGATGGATGCTCGGGGTGAGCGATTGGAGGGCCAAATGGGGGTAATGAGGGACGAAGCAAGGGGTACCGGTGAGGGGTTAGACAATAATTTTAAGGGATTAGACAAGAAATTTGGGGAGTTAGACGACAAATTTGAGGGGTTAGACAACGGGATAAAAGAGGTGAAAAATGGGTTAATGGGGGTAGAAAACAGAATGGCCGCTCAAGAGAATCAAATGGAAGGGATGCAAAAGGGGTTAGAGGGGTTAGAAAACAGTATGGAAGGCAAATTGAGGGACATGAGGGACCAAGCGGAAAGGGAAGTTAAACAAATGGGGCAGCAGATAGAGGGGGTCAGAATGGGGGTAGAAACTAAACTGGATGCTCACAGGGAGGAAATGGAGCAGATGAGGGTGGCATCTGGGCAGGAGATGCAAGTGATGGGAGAAGAGATCAGAAGAGGTGTGAGTGAGGAGGTCGGAGGAGTGCGCGAGGAGGTGAGGCACTGTAAGGAGCACATGGAGAAGGAGGTGAGAAAGGGGACTGTAAAGTTACAAGGGGGCATAGAGGACCTGACGCAGGAAGTAGAACAACTGACAGAGGGACAAAAAGAACTAACGGACCAGGTAAAGAAGAACACAGCGGTAATAGGAGGGTTAAAAGCGACACAGAAAGAACTAAAAGAAGACTTGATAGCGACGAAGAGGGAATGTCAGATGGTACGTGAGGGACTGACAACGAGGTTGGACGAGGTGACAGAGGTAATGGAGACGAAGGACCGGCAGGTGAGGACGCACATGGAAACGGTCAAGGTAGCCTTAGAGGATGAGCTTGAGGAGACGTACCGGGACATAAAAGAGGTGAAGCAGAAATTAGAAGAAGTGGAAGAAGGGGTGAGCGAAATTAAGAAGCGACGGAGAGAGGATAAGAAAGAGATAAAAGAGGAGATAAAAGAATTGGTCCAAAGTCTGTGTTTGGGTCGTGATGATGTGCTCATTAACCGGATGAGGGATTCGCAGGTGATGGAGGAGAAGCGAAGAGGAAGAGGACCCGGTGTAAGTGGTGACCAATATGGTCGTGCGTATGATGCGGCAGGGGATTTAATAAGCTTGGGGGTCGAGATAGACCCGGGTGTTCGTGAGAGGCCGTTGGTGAAGTGTGCGACAGGTCTGGTGTGCGAAAAAGGAGGTGTGCGAGAAAGTCCGACTCTGGGGTGTGTGAGGAAAAAGTGCGTGCCAAGGAGTGAGGGTGCTGGCGAGAGTGAGTCGGTCGTAGCGCGTGTGCGAGGGAGCACATGGAAGAGCGGTGTGGTAAGTGTTACAGAGGGTGTGACGGGAGAGTGTGCGCAAGGGTGTGCGCGAGAAAGGTGTGTAACGGACAGGTGCATGAGGAAAGAGTGCGCTGTCGGGAGTAAGGGTGAGTGCGTTGTCAAGAGTGGTGGTGAGAGTAGTAAGAGTGACAAGGAGCGTGAGTTGGTTGTGACAGGTGAGCGAGGATGTTCACCTGGAATGGAAGGATGCACACCTGGAATGGTAGAGCGTGAGTGGGAATGCACGCTGGAATTGGTCGTGAGGCACGTGGTTGGGTGTGCGAGTGAGGGCACACCTGTGATTGTCACAGAGGAGGTGACTGAGGAGGGGGCGCGAAGAGGTGTGTTGGTGAGGTGTGCGAGCGACGAATGTGTGCCAAGGTGTTCGGTGGTCAGGTGTGTGACCAAGGGTGTGAGTGGAATGAGTGTACCTGGGTGTGTAAGAGAAGGTACGACGAGGAGCATGGAACCGGCTGGATGTGTGAGCAAGGAACGGGCTGCGGGGTGTAAGCATGCAGGTGAAGCATCGACGTTAAACGGGTTAGCGGTTAGAGCGACTTTTAGCCGAATCGGGCCCTCGGTGCATGCTGGGCCTCGCTTTGCACGGCCGCATCCGTGCTCCACTAGGCGGAGCGGGCGGCTGGATAGGAAGGGTCGTCATGGCGACCACTTTTTGTTGAGGCATTCCGGCAGGTCGAGATCGGGCCATTGGATGGCTCCACGCCGAGGAGGTGCGTGGGATCTCGGCCCGGGTAAGCCCCCGTCCCTGCACCGAGTGCCGGACGCATCCAGCCGCTGGCACAGAACAACCCGCATTCATTGCTCGGCTTTACGAAGCCGGGCTTTGGACAGGAATTGGCGCACCGAGAGGCATTAGTGAGTAGACTGTGTGATGAGGATAGTGTTTTGGCCCCAAAATTAGAGAAAAACAAAATTTGATGATTGGCAAAGGAGTGGCAGTAATGATTGGCAGATGATGAGTAGTGATTGGCAAATTTTTGATTTATTGAAATTTGATGTGCAAAATTGGTAGTGAGCGATGGGCCCGGTGGGTAAGGGTGGCATCCCTGCCACCCTTCCCATAGTGGGGGCAAAGGAGCTATAGCTTATGGGGTGTATGGCAGTGAAAACTAGCCCGGGTGGGTTAGGATATTGATAGGGATCTAGCGAAGATGACATTAGGTAACGTTAAGTTTAGTTAGTGACTGATACCTGTAGTGGGGACGCAGGTAGATTAGTGTGGATTATAATGACGAGGGAGCGCAATAGTTTAAAGGGGCGACTGGGAAGCGCAAGTTTTAGAGGGGAGTAGTTAGATGAGATGATGCCGTGTGGTTGAGAATTGAACAGGTGTGATTGCACAGGTGTGCAACTGGACAGGTGTGTGGAGCAGTGTGTGAGTAGTGAGTGTTGTGGATCAGCGCGAATGCGCTTGGGGAGAGAAGGGTGCAGGCGGCACCAAGAATGAGAGCACAGGTGTGCAAGTACAGGTGTGTGGAGAGAGTTGGAGTAAGTGGTACGGAGTGGTGTGCATGGTGCGAAGGTGTGGATGGGGGAAGAGTGGACCCCTTTCACGAGTACCCGGGGCGGGTAGTGTAAGTGTTAGGTAGAGGGTATAGGTAAATTGTGGTTGGATATTGGCATTTGTGGTGCGGTTGCAGAATGGTATTGTGGATGGGTGCATTAGTGTTGTGGAAATGGCTGGGCGTGTAGCCTGTTAGTGTGTGTAGTTGGTTGGGCACTCCACCACTGTGAGGATGTCGGCCAGGTGAGGCCGCAGGTGGGCTCTGGGAGCCGTTAGTGTCAGTGGGGCCCGAGGATCCGGAGGACGGACCGGGGTAGCCCAGTGCCAGAGAGGGCACCGAGTGGGGAAAGCGCCAGAGGGCCTTCCCCAGGTAGTTAGGTTAGGGTAAGGAGCAGGTAAGCTCGGAGGCAACTGCAGTGGTGGAGGTGTGCAGGTGGGTAGACCCGCTGGGAGAGGTACACGCCACAGCCCAGAAATTGTGCGAGGGCACCGGGAGATGAATCGGGGGAGTGAGACCCCAAATTGAAAAGCACCACAGTTTGGTCAATGGGAATTGGTTTTTAGAACCCATAGTGTAAGTTGGCCAATGGATTGGCAGGGAAAGACCCCGGGTAATGTAAAGTTGTTAAAGTCATTTAGGAAATAGTTAGGATTGATGAACCTGTCGCACCATACGCAGCCACTTACCTGTGGTGATGATGATGACTCCACACCTGTGTTTTCTTTGTTCTGTGTGCAGGAAATGAGAATTGCTGTGTGGATTGGTGAGACGCATCACGACGTGGATGAGACGTTGGGGTGATTCCATCTCTCCCTCCTTAGGAGGGACTGATGATGAATTGGTGATGGCAAATTATGATGTTGAGTTGGAGATGGCAAATTTTGATGAGAGTTGAAAATGGCAAATTTGATTGGTAAGGAGGGAGAGAAGACGAATTTGGTTTATGGGAGGAACGGGGAAGACAGTAGGGACGTTGTTGATTTGTAAAGTAGATGTTTATGGGTAGTGTTGTGTTTTGTGGATACAGTAAGGGGTAAGGGAGGGGCCATGTAGGTTGCCTGGTGGGGGGGGGGGGGGCGTACGGTAGGAACGTACCTGTCTCACCTGGTTCCCATGTGCCCCCAGTGTGCATCATCTTGTATTGCGTGCACTTTTGCGCCCTTACCACCTTACTCACTTGTCTTCTTCTTTTGTCTCCCACCTCCGAGGATCTGGCTTTGGGGCAGAGAGAGAGGAGAGAGAGGTGCTGGCTCCGCAGTTGTGGGCCTGCACTTTCGCTGCTTGCTGCCGGGATCGATACACCATATGGACCGCAATGTTTGTGGCCACCCACCATGGACCGCAGTTCTTTTGCGGGCAAGCACCACCCATGGATGGACCTATGGGTCAACGTGGCACCTATGCCATACAGGTGAACCACTAATAGTTGGCCCCCTGACGGCCACAATAAAGAAATGGACGCGGTTGGCGCCTTTCTTTATTTTTAAAGAAGCAAGAAGGCCAAGTACACCACAGGAAGGCAAGACCAGCGGCAGAACATCGGCAGGCTGCGACACCACCGGTGATTTATGAACATTTTATTGGTGCACCGGATGGTGCTGACTGTGTTATGGGGTGGTGCTTTTGGTGCTTGGATGGGGTGCTCTGCACATTATTAAAGGCCGTAAGGCCACAGAGCACTCGTGGGTTGGTGTATCGATGCTGGCCTGCGTGCTCTCTCTATGCATAACATCTGCATGTGTTCCTCCAAAAACAGGTCCTGGATCGTAGTGTAAATATCAGCGTAGTCTTGTGTAAATAATGCTCCCTACCGGCTGTATGTTTAGTTTGAGAATTCTTTCCGCGATTCGGTTATCCTGTGGGTGTGTTTCTGTGAGGAGAAGGGTGCAACGTCGCAGGGGGACATATTTACTCATTTGTGAATATCTGTAAAACTGTCGCACTCAGGGTAGAGTTAATAGTAGAGGGAACTACATCTGAGTGCCACACTAAAGTAGGTAAAAATTTATCGGGTCGGGACGCCCCGAGGGTAGAGAAGGGTGCAATGTTGCGGATATGGGATTTGGCCTCCATCCATATCCGCTTGTAAATATTCCCCTATTTCCCCAATACTCCCCAACTATCCCCAATCCCCCATTCCCTAGTCCCATTGTCTGTAAACAACACTCTGTAGCCCCGACCTTCCCCTTTTTCCCCCATTAAATGTCGTGCCCAGGTTCACCGCATCTCACGTAGACAACTATAGGACATCTTGCTAGTTATTCTTAGTCTATGTCAGTTAAGGACTCATTTCCATTAATTCTGACTCTTCGTTGCACCAGAATGTGATTGTATGGCACCAGTAGTGAGTTTAGGACCTCCCCATACCTCCTCCCATCTTCCTCATGAAACTACAACAACAACAACAACTACAACAACAGCGCGCGGGGAGTGTGCGTCCTCACTCCGGCTTGGTTAGCCGCCGTTGCCCATGCGCTCCGACGGGGTTACCACGAAGGGGCTCACTGTCAGCTCCTCGTCAAGGGCGGAGCCCGGTAACCCCCCCGCACCCAATAAGAAGCGGCGGGCCGATTCCATCTGGGGCGGAGCTAACGAGCCGAGGGCGTGTCACTCCCCGCTGGATATACGCAGCCACTTACCGGAGGTGACGTGAGATGCGCCCCCAGCTTGAAGAGAACCAGACGCCACCTCCAGCGCGACGATACCTCCCTGCATCTTTTGGACCGCGCTATCCTGTCCCTGAGCCAAGGTGCACCTTGTGCTGTCCATCGACTACCTGCCCTTCCTTGCCATCAATCCCTGTGTGAGTCAGCCTTGTCCCGTTTATCTGTGGTCTGTCGGGAATAAGATAAGTGTGTCTAAGTGCCTACTTTCCTATGCTGTACCTCTTGTCCTTGTAATCTGAACGTTCCGCATACAAATATTATAACCTCCTCCGGAGGTCTTGAGAACTGTACCCCTGGTGTCGTGTCATCTAACCCAGCCGTTGTGTCCTTTCCTTAATTGATTTAGCGTAGCGCGACTCGGCCAACGTTCGAGTATAATCGGGTAAACTGTGCAGACGCGGTCATACCAAACCGCTCGGTAAACTAACATCCAAAACCGCGTCTGTAACAATATATATATATATATATATATATATATATATATATATATATACATATATATATATATATGTCAGCCATTAGGGTTTTAGCCCCATGACTCAATTGATCATAATATCTGAAATTATATATCGTGCTTCTGAAAACTGATTTGAACTCAACTGCAGACAGAGGTGAGTGGACAAAATGTGGTTTCGAGGCTCAACGTGCAGGGTGGATCCTTAGCCTAGTAAATTAGTCCTTGAATTATGTGCCAAACAGTAGATAAAATGTTCGCGACCCACGTACAGGAAAACATGGCGCCAAACGCCTCCTTCACGAAGGGAATAATTAATTATATATCTTTGTAGTTTCAGTATGTCTCCTAAAGCAAGGACGTAACCTAACACCTCGGAAGAAATATAGACATTACATATACTTGATTGTAATGGTATTCAGCATGTGTATCCAATCATTCATCTACCATTTAGCCTAGTGTATGAGAATATTTTCTTCGGCCTGCGCTCAGGTCTGATATGTTTAGATAAAAAGCCAGAAAGGCGCAGCCTATCATTATGCTTACATCGTGTTGTCTAAATTTGACCTTCTGTAGGACGGGACAATGGGAGATGTTGTCCTTATGGCCCAGTATTGCTATGTTTTTAGCGCAGATTCTTGTCTAATATTTTGCTATAAATGAAATGCCTTTTTGCTCATTCATCAGCGAGTGTCTTGAGGAATTGTCCGCTGCGTGTTAGGCGGTACATTCTCGAGCCTCGCTCCACACGTGTGTGTATAATCGATTCTATTAAACATTTTTGCTCTGATTCTTCTTCTTCTTCCTTCCCTTGAGGTCTTCGACCGAGAATTTGGTGTCAGAAGTGGGATACATCCAAGTGTGCAGACGAGGTGGATCCTCACGTTCCAGGTCGGGAGGGAGGCCTGCCGGCATCTAATTTGGTGGGTACGCATTTTTGCACCTCGAAATTGAAGCCTCCCGCCTTGCTTTGGACGTGTGGACCTCTGTCGGCTGTACCACCTGGCTTGCATTCCGAACCAAATTTAGTTTAAACCAGAGCAGCAGTGGGTAATGAATCGATTATACAGGGCGCCCGGGATAAGGAGGGGTATCCCTCAGGTAAGCTTCCTGCGTGGGAAGCAGGTAGACCCATATGTGGGTGATAGATAATAGGTATTAAGTTACTCCGGCGTGAGAACTGCGTTTAAGGTTAGGAATCGGGGGGCGACCCGATCTTAGGACTACCAGGAGGGACTAGCCCAAGAAAGGTAGAATAATGAGTATTTTAAGTTAAGCTACGCACTGGATGTGTTAGAGCTCACAGGTAAGTAGGATTGAAGTGTGCATGAGTGTGCATGAATTTATACTGTATTGTATGGAGAATGAAAGGTCAGTCACATGGTATTTGTGTATAAGGGAATGAATGATCTGTCATTGCAGCGTGTATTTGTGTTTATTGTGTGTGTGTCATTGATGTGTGTCATTGACTGACAAGGGATTCCCCAAATTGCCTACGGGCGTTGGGCAATCCGGATGAGTAAAATTGGCAGGGAATAATGAGAATGTTATGGAGAGCATGTGTAGACAGGGCTTTAAAACAAGTGTTCAATTACATCCCCACATTAACGGCTCTCCAGATGTAGCAAGGGAGAATGGGAGTGAAAGTCAAAAATAATAGGCTGTCAACCGACAGGGTGTTTATTCAACGGCATGGCCAGGGCTTGTATTTGGCCGACGTGGGATGACAGAATGCGTTGAATGAAGGCAAGAATGACATGTGATGCTGACGTGAGTCCAATCGGAAGGATGGATGGTTATGGTTTCACCCGGTCCGTTTATCTGTCTGTCTGTCCGGACACAGAGCTCTTGGGGAGAGCCAGAATGGGTTGGGTTGACCAAGATGAATGTGGACAATATATTAATTGTTTATATTAATCTATTAATCTCTGTATATTAATCTGTAAAAATATATTAATCTCTGTGTGTGTGTGTCCGTATTTGTCTGGCTTTCTGGCTGTCTATGGAGTCATGTCTCTGAACACTGATTTTGAGGGAGTTGCTGGTGCGGACCAAAGCGGTGTCCGCGGTATCTACTGGGGGTCGAATGTCACTCCCTCAGTGTCTGCGAACTTGTCGTTCGGCAGTGTCGAAAGACAGGTTCGATTGTCGGTCTGTCTGCTTGATTTTCGGGTCTCACTCTGAGTATATGGCATATACTCTGAGTATATGGTCGTTTTCTGTTTTGTGCTTTAATGGTGGTTGATTTGACTTCCCTGAAAGGGGGACTGAAAATGCTTTGATTTTTTCGTGGATTGCCCATTGGGCATGTTTAGGATTTAATAGAGTGGTGGAGTTCTGTGAAATATGATGACGTTGTCTTATGGACACTTTGTGAGTGACTAGACACGTGCCTGGAAGGGGAAATTGTATTCATAACTCATGTGGGTTGTGTCTGAAGAAAAGGTTTAAAGTAAGTGTGAAGAAGGTCATGGAAAGTGCGAAGATGTTAAAGGAAAGTCGAATTAGATGGATCATTTGTCAATGACAAGTGACTTTGCAAGGTTTGCTAAGAAAGGGAGGGGAAAAGATTATAAAAGTTGATGGAAAAGACGGGAAATAAAGAAAAGTGGTTAGTTATGGACTGTTGTTTTGTGATAAGAAGGTGATTGGGGGCTGGTGAAGATTGGATCACGGCTCTGCAGACCAGGTGAACAGAACTCCACCAGGAGTGGGTATATGGGAATCACACCAATTAAATTATTGCTCAAAGGGAGGTGATAGAGCAAAATAAAAAAGATTGTCATGTGGACCGCAAGGCTAACCCCGCTCTTGCAGGGAAATGGTTTTGGGAGGCTAGTTATTTTTCAGATAATTTTTCCAGTGGGTTTATACTGATGTGAAATTCGCGTATCTAGGAAGGAAAGGAAAAAATTGTCCAGGTATTGATAGGATAACAGTGAAATTTTGAAGTGAAGTGAAGGATAACAGTGAAGAGTTAGTGTGTTCGTTGCGATTTTTGGGAATGGCAGGGTACTGTCGTACATGGATGATGGACCGACTGCGGAAAACGCCAGTAAGGCGTCGATACAATGTTGAACACCGAACGGTCCATGTGTTGGACAACAATGAAGGGTTCATAATTAATTTGGCACCTCAAGACAGACGTTCCGACATCCGCACCTACAGAGTTCGATGTAATACAATTACAAGCCGCGGCCTCAAACGTAGAACATCAAAAATTGGATTAAATTGGGAGCTCAGTGCCCCGCAGAAGGACAAATGTGGACGATTAATGACAAACCCGTGGCACCGCGAGCTTTATTGCCATGGTTGGCACTCATGGCGCATCAAAATGGCCATGTGTGCCATAGGGGGGATGATGAGGCAGGTCACTTCCACCTGGGCAGCACCAGGCCTTTCGACTGTGGTTACCATGGTCTGTCGCTCGTGCGCTATATGTCATCGGTATCAGCGCCAGTGGATATGGCAGCCCTTGAATTACCTATCATGGATGACATGTTTTTTTAAAGTTTTGCATAGATCTCTCCCATGTAGCACGCAACATACATGAACGCGTTTGAGAGGCCCTGCCGGAGCCAACAAGCAAGCCTATCCACACCTTCGAGGCGACTGGAGATTACGTGCTGGTGAAGCATTTCACCCGTAAGACTGCGCTCGAACCAAGATGGACGGGGCCATACCAAGTTCTTCTGATCACACCAACAGCGGTGTTTTGTGAGGGCAAGTCGTCCTGGGTACATGCCACACATTGTAAGTTGGCCATACCCACAAACACAGACACCTCAAACGCACCACCACAGATCGAGGATGCTGCACCACCGCCTGTTAGGGGTGGCAATCACATTTAGTTTAATATACCGCTTCAGGCTAAAACAGGTGTCTGCAACAGGTGCATGGGATGCTAAAAGAGGACATTGGATTGACTTTAAATTGAAATGAAAATTGAAAGGGTGGATTAGGAAAATGAGTTTGTTCAAATAATCGTGGCATCTGTGGGATGCAACAATTTTGTGCCAGAATGGTGTATGGGAGCCGTCATCTGGGAAGCGTCGTTAAATGGCAGTAGGTTTAGACAGGTTTTGCTGCCCTCAGTCGTTTGAAGCAAGCGATTACTACAATGTGAATTCATGACGTCACAGAGCTCCCCCTACGATTATAGGCCACCATGCATTTCACACATATTAATTCCGCACCCACGGATCGAAAGCAAGAAAAAGCCAAAGGAAAATACGTATTGGACTGTGACCCGTGCAATGGCGAAAGTACAGAACCGATCACGGTGTTGGGTGTGCATGCATTTTCCCCACACCAGTACGACAGGGATAGAAATGGTAGTGCTACCCCTGTCCCTACGAGATATGTGCTCAGGACCCTTGCGTACCCCATGTCTGACCACAACCTTGGAACTGATAGGCCCAAATCTACCCAGCAGTGTGTTCCCGGGAGTTTCGATATACCCCACCCATTAAGCAGGCTTTGTTAGACAAACCACCTGATCCAGTCTGGGTGACAGAGCAAAAGGGACGGGTGTGTCTTATAGGAAAGGGACACGTTCAGATGGGAACCTCGGAATGTACCCATACCCTGCCATCCGACACCAGATGGAGAGAAAAGGGAGGCCCCCTTGTAATAACCATAGATGACCAAGCCCAGCATAACGTAACCAAGCTAACCATATCTTGGGGGACACCAAGCGCCACCCGCGTTGAGATCAGTAAATGCATGGCCTCGGCCCTTATCCCACCCCATGGAGTAATGTTTATTTGCGGAAATAAAGCATATCCATACCTACCCGAACAGTGGGGAGGGACTTGTTATCTGGGATCCATTTTTCCCAAGGTAAATTTGGTAAATCATGTATTATTAGATGTAGGGAAGATGATTAAAAGGAAGGTATTTTCGGAAATTAGTGAAAGTAAATATGGCATTTGAATTTCCAGACACGACACAGGAAATGCGGCTATGAATAAGCCAACCATCTGAGAGACAAGGTAACTAAATGCCAATTAGTGGGACGGGGGGCTAGGAATTGATCATGGTGTGTGTAAGAAAGTATTTTTCAGGATGGACGATGAAGAAATCGCCGTTGGAAAACCATGATCTTGACCACAGAGGCCGTCGATCTGAATGGGTCCTTCAACAAGGCAGATGTGACCAGCGCTTCAGAATTTTGTATTGATTTTTGTGATGACTGTGAAAATCCCTTGTGGGAACTGGCTACTGGCTGATGCCTGCATCGATGTTTGTGATGATTGTAATACTTGTGTTGAAAATCCCTTGCGTGTACTGGCTAACGCCTCTTATGTATTATGAATGATTGGCAAATAGATAGTCTCGCATTAGTAATGGAACGAATTGGAAACGAAACCTGAATCGCAGAACTACAATTGGAAAACGAATTAATGCATATGCAAACGATGGTGATGCAGAATCAAGTGGCTTTGGATATATTGTTGGCAGAAAAGGAAGGAGTATATGGGGTAATCGATGAACCTATTGATGCTTGGGATTCTGATAATGATTATGATTTTAGTTGGGATGATTTAACCTGTGATTTAGAAAGTGTAGGTTCTTTTAAAAGTCATTGCTATTATACCAGCAGTAAGGAGCGGATGGCAAAACATGTATCCGGAAGAACCACCCTCACCACCACTTACACCACCCAGCAATCACATGTACAAGGCTTGATGGCATTGGACGTCGATTGTTTGCCCTGATTCGCGAGGACCTCGCCTGCATAAAGAGGGCCCCTTAATCTGGCTGGCAACTGGGTCGCACCTATGCCGCAGCGAGGGTGGATTCGGAATCTGGCGGGCGGCAGCCATCTCTTAAACCAGGCGCCGTCGTCGCGAATTATGGCTAACAATTCATACGTTGAATGTTAGACGACCAGTTAGGGCCGGTATCTCTCTTTGAGCATACGTGACGCTATGTCGTGCCTGCCATGTGACTAATTGGGATGCTGACCACTGGGGTATACGGTGTCTTTCCAAGGAGGTGTCTTGTAAAGACAAAGGAAGGAACTGTCAGCCATTAGGGTTTTAGCCCCATGACTCAATTGATCATAATATCTGAAATTATATATCGTGCTTCTGAAAACTGATTTGAACTCAACTGCAGACAGAGGTGAGTGGACAAAATGTGGTTTCGAGGCTCAACGTGCAGGGTGGATCCTTAGCCTAGTAAATTAGTCCTTGAATTATGTGCCAAACAGTAGATAAAATGTTCGCGACCCACGTACAGGAAAACATGGCGCCAAACGCCTCCTTCACGAAGGGAATAATTAATTATATATCTTTGTAGTTTCAGTATGTCTCCTAAAGCAAGGACGTAACCTAACACCTCGGAAGAAATATAGACATTACATATACTTGATTGTAATGGTATTCAGCATGTGTATCCAATCATTCATCTACCATTTAGCCTAGTGTATGAGAATATTTTCTTCGGCCTGCGCTCAGGTCTGATATGTTTAGATAAAAAGCCAGAAAGGCGCAGCCTATCATTATGCTTACATCGTGTTGTCTAAATTTGACCTTCTGTAGGACGGGACAATGGGAGATGTTGTCCTTATGGCCCAGTATTGCTATGTTTTTAGCGCAGATTCTTGTCTAATATTTTGCTATAAATGAAATGCCTTTTTGCTCATTCATCAGCGAGTGTCTTGAGGAATTGTCCGCTGCGTGTTAGGCGGTACATTCTCGAGCCTCGCTCCACACGTGTGTGTATAATCGATTCTATTAAACATTTTTGCTCTGATTCTTCTTCTTCTTCCTTCCCTTGAGGTCTTCGACCGAGATATATATATATATATATATATATATATATATATATATATATATATATATATATATAAATATATATATATATTGTTACAGACACGACTTTGATGTTATGGTGGGCCGAGCGGAATGGCCGCCGTGTCCGCACAAGTTACCCGATTATACTCGAACGTTGCCGAGTCGCGCTACGCTAAATCAATGAAGGAAAAGGACACAACGGCTGGGATTAAAATGACACGACACCAGGGATACGGTTCTCAAGACCTCCGGAGGAGGTTATATTAGGGCGGAAGGTCAGATTACAACGACAAGAGGGACAGCATAGAAAGGCAGGCACTTAGACACACTCTTATATTAGCCCCGACAGACGACAGATAAACGGGACAAAACTGACTCACACGGGGATTGATGGCAAGGAGGGGCAGGTCTTCGATGGCTCAAGGTGCACCTTGGCTCAGGGGCAAAATCGACCCGGTCCAGTCCAAAGATGCGGGAGGTCTCACTCAGCGCTCGGAGGTGGTGACTTGTCTTCTCAAGCTGGGGGCGCATCTGACGTCACGTCCGGTAAGTGGCCGCGTATATCCGGCGGGGAGTGACACGCCCTCGGCTCGTTAGCTCCGCCCCAGATGGAATCGGCCCGTTGCTTCTCATTGGGTGCGTGCGGGGGGGTTACCGGCTCCGCCCTTGACGAGGGGCTGACAGGGAGCCCCTTCGTGGTAACCCCGTCGGAGCGCATGGTCAATGGCGGCTAACCGAGCCGGTGTGAGGACGCACACTCCCCCGCGCCGCGCCGCCCCCATTCTCCTCTGTTGTTGTAGTTGTAGTTGTAGTTGTTGTTGTTGTTGTTGTTGTTTCATGGGGAAGATGGGAGGAGGTAAGGGGAGGTCCTAAACTCACTACTGGTGCCATACGATCACATTCTGGTGCAACGAAGAGTCAGAATTAATGGAAACGAGTCCTTAACTGATATAGACTAAAAATAACTAGCAAGATGTCCTATAGTTGTCTACGTGAGATGCGGTGAACCTGGGCACGACATTTAATGGGGGAAAAAGGGGCAGGTCGGTTCTACAGAGTGTTATTTACAGGCAATGGGACTAGGGAATGGGGGATTGGGGATAGTTGGGGAGTATTGGGGAAATAGGGGAGTATTTACAAGCGGATATTGAGGCCAAGTCCCATATCCGCAACATTGCACCCTTCTCTACCCTCGGGGCGTCCCGACCCGATAAATTTTTACCTACTTTAGTGTGGCACGCAGATGTAGTTCCCTCTACTATTAACTCTACCCTGAGTGCGACAGTTTTACAGATATTCACAAATGAGTAAATATGTCCCCCTGCGACGTTGCACCCTTCTCCTCACAGAAACACACCCACAGGATAACCGAATCCGGAAAGAATTCGCAAACTAAACATACAGCCGGTAGGGAGCATTATTTACAAGACTACGCTGATATTTACACTATGATCCAGGACCTGTTTTTGGAGGAACACATGCAGATGTTATGCATAGAGAGAGCACGCATGCCAGCATCGATACACCAACCCACGAGTGCTCTGTGGCCTTACGGCCTTTAATAATGTGCAGAGCACCCCATCCAAGCACCAAAAGCACCACCCCAGCACCAATCGGTGCAGTCACCATTGTTCAATGAATAAAAATAACTTCAACAACCCCTAACCCTGCAGGTGTCTCTTGCTCTTCGTGTGGTGCACTTGACCTTCTGGCTTCTTTCAAAAATAAAGAAAGGCGCCAACCGCGTCCATTTCTGTATTGTGGCCTTCAGTGGTGTCAACTAAAAGTGGTTCACCTGTATGGCATAGGTGCCACGTTGACCCATAGGTCCATCCACGGGTGGTGCTTGGCCGCAAAAGAACTGCGGTCCATTGTGGGTGGCCACCAAAATTGCGGTCCATATGGTGTATCGATCCAGGCAGCAAGCAGCGAAAGTGCAGGCCCACAACTGCGTAGCCAGCACCTCTCTCTCCTCTCTCTCTGCCCCAAAGCCAGATCCTCGGAGGTGGGAGACAAAAGAAGCAGACAAGTGAGTAAGGTGGTAAGTGCGCAAAAGTGCACGCAATGCAAGGTAATGCACACTGGGGGCACATGGGAACCAGGTGAGACAGGTACGTTCCTACCGTACGCCCCCCCCCCCCCACCAGGTAACCTACATGGCCCCTCCCTTACCCCTTACTGTATCCACAAAACACAACACTACCCATAAACATCTACTTTACAAATCAACAAACATCCCTACTGTCTTCCCCGTTCCTCCCATATACCAAATTCGTCTTCTCTCCCTCCTAACCAATCAAATTTGCCATTTTCAACTTTCATCAAAATTTGCCATCTCCAACTGAACATCAAAATTTGCCATTACCAATTCATCATCAGTCCCTCCTAAGGAGGGAGAGATGGAATCACCCCAATGTCTCATCCACGTCGTGATGCGTCTCACAAATCCTCACAGCAATTCTCATTTCCTGCACCAAAACAAAGAAAACACAGGTGTGGAGTCATCATCATCACCACAGGTAAGTGGCTGCGTATGGTGCGACAGGTTCATCAATCCTAACTATTTCCCTAAATGACTTTAACAACTTTACACTACCCGGGGTCTTTCTCCGGCCAAACCATTGGCCCTCTTACACTATGGGTTCTACAAACCAATTCCCATTGGCCAAACTGTGGTGCTTTTCAATTTGGGGTCTCACTCCCCCGATTCATCTCCCGGTGCCCTCGCACAATTTCTGGGCTGTGGCGTGTACCTCTCCCAGCGGGTCTACCCACCTGCACACCTCCACCACTGCAGTTGCCTCCGAGCTTACCTGCTCCTTACCCTAACCTAACTACCTGGGGAAGGCCCTCTGGCGCTCTCCCCACTCGGTGCCCTCTCTGGCACTGGGCTACCCGGGTCCGTCCTCCGGATCCTCGGGCCCCATCCACAACTCTACCGGCTCCCAGAGCCCACCTGCGGCCTCACCTGGCCGACATCCTCACAGTGGTGGAGTGCCCAACCAACTACACACACTAACAGGCTACACGCCCAGCCATTTCCACAACACCAATGCACCCATTCACAATACCATTCTGCAACCGCACCACAAATGCCAATATCCAACCACAATTTACCTATACCCTCTACCTAACACTTACACTACCCGCCCCGGGTACTCGTGAAAGGGGTCCACTCTTCCCCCATCCACACCTTCGCACCATGCACACCACTCCGTACCACTTACTCTAACTCTCTCCACACACCTGTACTTGCACACCTGTGCTCTCACACCTGGTGCCACCTGCACCCTTTTCTCCCCAAGCGCATTCGCGCTGATCCACAACACTCACTACTCACACACTGCTCCACACACCTGTCCAGTTGCACACCTGTGCAATCACACCTGTTCAATTCTCACACAGCATCATCTCATCTAACTACTCCCCTCTGAAACTTGCGCTTCCCAGTCGTCCCTTTAAACTATTGCGCTCCCACGTCATTATCATCCATACTAATCTACCTGCGTCCCCACTACAGGTATCAGTCACTAACTAAACTTAACGTCACCTAATGTCATCTTCGCTAGATCCCTACAATATAACCTAACCCACCCGGGCTAGTTTTCACTGCCATCAACCCCATAAGCTATAGCTCCTTTGCCCCCACCATATGGGAAGGGTGGCAAGGATGCCACCCTTACCCACCGGGCCCATCGCTCACTACCAATTTTGCACATCAAATTTCAACAAATTAAAAATTTGCCAATCACTGCCCATCATCTGCCAATCACTACTGCCAATCCCTTGCCAATCATCAAATTTTGTTTTTTTTTCTAATTTTGGGGCCAAAACACTATCCTCATCACCCAGTCTACTCACTAATGCCTCTCGGTGCGCCAATTCCTGTCCAAAGCCCGGCTTCGTAAAGCCAAGCCATGAATGCGGGTTGTTCTGTGCCAGCGGCTGGATGCGTCCGGCACTCGGTGCAGGGACGGGGGCTTACCCGGGCCGAGATCCCACGCACCATCTCGGCGTGGAGCCATCCAATGTCCCGATCTCGACCTGCCGGACTGCCTCAACAAAAAGTGGTCGCCATGACGACCCTTTCTATCGGGCTGCCCGCTCCGCCTAGTGGAGCACGGACGCGGCCGTTCAAAGCGAGGCCCAGCACGCACCGAGGGCCCGATTCGGCTAAAAGTCGACCTAACCTCTAACCTGGTTACCGTCGATGCTTCACCTGGATGCTTACACCCCGCAGCCCGTTCCTTGCTCACACATCCAGCCGTGCCCATGCTCCTCGTACCTTTCCTTACACACCCAGGTACACCCATTCCACTCACAGCCTTGGTCACACACCTGACCACCGAACACTTTGGCACACATTCGTTGGTCGCACACCTCACCAACACACCTCTTCGCTCCCCCTCCTCTGTCACCTCCTCTGTGACAATCACAGGTGTGCTCTCATTCGCACACCCAACCACGTGCCTCACCACCAACTCCAGCGTGCATTCCCACTCACGCTCTACCATTCCAGGTGTGCATCCTTCCATCCCAGGTGTACATCCTCGCTCACCTGTCACAACCAACTCACTCTCCTTGTCACTCTCACTACTCTCACCTCCATTCTTGACAGCGCACTCACCCTTGCTCTTGACAGCGCACTCTTTCCTCATGCACCTGTCCGTCACACACCTTTCTCGCGCACACTCTCCCGTTACACCCTCTGTAACACTTACCACACCGCGCTTCCATGTGCCCCCTCGCACACGCGCTACGACCGACTCATTCTCGCCAGCACCCTCACTCCTTGGCACGCACTTTTTCCTCACACACCCCAGAGTCGGACTTTCTCGCACACCTCCTTTTTCGCACACCAGACCTGTCGCACACTTCACCCACGGCCTCTCACGAACACCCGGGTCCATCTCGACCCCCAAGCTTCTTAAATCACCTGGCGCATCATACGCACGACCATATTGGTCACCACTTACACCGGGTCCTCTTCCTCTTCGCTTCTCCTCCATCACCTGCGAATCCCTCATCCGGTTAATGAGCACATCATCACGACCCAAACACAGACTTTGGACCAATTCTTTTATCTCCTCTTTTATCTCTTTCTTATCCTCTCTCCGTCGCTTCTTAATTTCGCTCACCCCTTCTTCCACTTCTTCTAATTTCTGCTTCGCCTCTTTTATTCCCCGGTACGTCTCCTCAAGCTCGTCCTCCAAGGCTACCTTGACCGTTTCCATGTGCGTCCTCACCTGCCGGTCCTTCGTCTCCATTACCTCTATCACCTCGTCCAGCCTCGTTGTCAGTCCCTCACGTACCATCTGACATTCCCTCTTCGTCGCTACCAAGTCATCTTTTAGTTCTTTCTGTGTCGCTTTTAAACCTCCTAATACCGCAGTGTTCCTTTGAACCTGCTCCACTAACTCCGTCTGTCCCACCGTCAGCTGCTCCACCTCCTGCGTCAGGTCCTCTATGCCCCCTTGTAACTTTACAGTCCCCTTTCTCACCTCCTTCTCCATGTGCTCCTTACAGTGCCTCACCTCCTCGCGCACTCCTCCGACCTCCTCACTCACCCCTCTTCTGATCTCCTCTCCCATCACTTGCATCTCCTGCCCAGATGCCACCCTCATCTGCTCCATTTCCTCCCTGTGAGCATCCAGTTTGGTTTCTACCCCCATTCTGACCCCCTCTATCTGCTGCCCCATTTGTTTAACTTCCCTTTCCGCTTGGTCCCTCATGTCCCTCAATTTGCCTTCCATGGTGTTTTCTAACCCCTCTAACCCATTTTTCACCCCCTCTAACTGATTCTCCTGGGCAGCCATTCTGTTTTCCACCCCCGTTAACCCATTCTTTACCTCTTTTATCCCGTTGTCTAACCCCTCACCGGTACCCCTCGCTTCGTCCCTCATGTCCCTCAATTTGCCTTCCAATCACTCACCCTGAGCATCCATCCGGTTTTTCAAACCTCCAATTTGGTCTCCCATTTGTTCCATAAAGGCCCTCATTTGCAGGAGGAAAAGGTTCGAATCCACCAGGGGCGCTGCCACGGTCGCGGGCGCCGCGACCAGCGAGGCGCCATTTTGCGCACCTGCAATGTCGGGCGCAACGACGCTATTTTGTGCGTCTGCTACCCTCGCTGCTTCGCTCTCCTCGCGTCCCTCAATTTGGTCCTGGACCGACCCTGCCTCACTCTCCTCTACCGGACCCCAGCTGTCTTGATCCGCCATAGCGCGACTTTCAAAATTCGGGTTTTTATTTCCGTAAAACAAATCAAATTTCGCTGTTATAATTTCGAGCGCGTAAAACGCGCTCCGGATCGCATTTTACTTCCCAACACCAAAATGTTACCCTAATGGTACACTTGGTGTTCCAAAATTTGGGCTAAATGAATTTAGTCCCAGGTCCGAATCCGACACTCCTGACACCAATTGTTACAGACACGACTTTGATGTTATGGTGGGCCGAGCGGAATGGCCGCCGTGTCCGCACAAGTTACCCGATTATACTCGAACGTTGCCGAGTCGCGCTACGCTAAATCAATGAAGGAAAAGGACACAACGGCTGGGATTAAAATGACACGACACCAGGGATACGGTTCTCAAGACCTCCGGAGGAGGTTATATTAGGGCGGAAGGTCAGATTACAACGACAAGAGGGACAGCATAGAAAGGCAGGCACTTAGACACACTCTTATATTAGCCCCGACAGACGACAGATAAACGGGACAAAACTGACTCACACGGGGATTGATGGCAAGGAGGGGCAGGTCTTCGATGGCTCAAGGTGCACCTTGGCTCAGGGGCAAAATCGACCCGGTCCAGTCCAAAGATGCGGGAGGTCTCACTCAGCGCTCGGAGGTGGTGACTTGTCTTCTCAAGCTGGGGGCGCATCTGACGTCACGTCCGGTAAGTGGCCGCGTATATCTGGCGGGGAGTGACACGCCCTCGGCTCGTTAGCTCCGCCCCAGATGGAATCGGCCCGTTGCTTCTCATTGGGTGCGTGCGGGGGGGTTACCGGCTCTGCCCTTGACGAGGGGCTGACAGGGAGCCCCTTCGTGGTAACCCCGTCGGAGCGCATGGTCAATGGCGGCTAACCGAGCCGGTGTGAGGACGCACACTCCCCCGCGCCGCGCCGCCCCCATTCTCCTCTGTTGTTGTAGTTGTAGTTGTAGTTGGTGTTGTTGTTGTTGTTTCATGGGGAAGATGGGAGGAGGTAAGGGGAGGTCCTAAACTCACTACTGGTGCCATACGATCACATTCTGGTGCAACGAAGAGTCAGAATTAATGGAAACGAGTCCTTAACTGACATAGACTAAGAATAACTAGCAAGATGTCCTATAGTTGTCTACGTGAGATGCGGTGAACCTGGGCACGACATTTAATGGGGGAAAAAGGGGAAGGTCGGTTCTACAGAGTGTTATTTACAGGCAATGGGACTAGGGAATGGGGGATTGGGGATAGTTGGGGAGTATTGGGGAAATAGGGGAGTATTTACAAGCGGATATTGAGGCCAAGTCCCATATCCGCAACAATATATATATATATAGATATATAACTGTAAGAAATAGTAGAAACTCCAAAGTACGAGCAGGGCGTCTCATTTGTATTGAATAAATAATCGTTAGATTAAATAAGACGCGGACGTAGCTTCAGGACGTCGATCTTTAATTGTCGACAAGCTTTCGACCAACAAAGGTCTTCTTTTGAGTCTACAAAAACAGCAGGCATCTATATCAGTCAAGTATGTATGGTGATATGTGTGTGAGATGTGTGATGTGTGTAGAAAATGCATACAGAAGGAAGAGCCACGCCAAAGTTCACTCACCAGCCCCAAGTTCAACGGAAGTGACCGTTTGCGTTACAGTTAGGGTGCACGTGCAAATTAGTTCAGGGCAAATTAGTTAGTTCAGGGCTAGTTCGCTACAGTATCTTCAATGGTGAGTACCCATTATAATTTTATATGTTGTTAAAATTACGTATGTTTAAGAGTGTAAAAAGTGTTTAAGAGTATAGGAAGTGTTTATGAGTATGGGAAAGGTTAATAAGAGTGTGAGAAAGGTTAATAAGAGTGTGGGAAAGGTTAATAAGAGTGTGGGGAGGGTCATAAAGCTTTAAAATATATGTAAATAATAAAATAAAAATATGGTCGCTACTTCGTGGATTTTCGTCTATCGCGGGGGGTTCTGGAACGTAACCCCCGTGATAAACGAGGGATCACTGTGTATATATATATATATATATATATATATATATATATATATATATATATATATATATATATTATATATATATATATTGTTGTGGATATGAGGATTGTGTTTTTTTTTTTTTTGCTTTATTCTGGACCCTCCTGCCTCCAGTTGTGTATAAAGGTCAAAGATCGTTCCGTAGTTATTTCATAAACAATCACGTTAGCCAATCATAGATTTCCCCCTTGTTGACAGTTATTTCCTTATTCTGTGTAGTAGGGTAAGGCGTCTTCCATTAATTGACACTCCATTGCACCGAATTCAAATAGATAGATCCCCTTTCATTCCCATTCCCAAAGCCGCAATTGCCAACTGTTCCCTCCGCGACTCCATTCGCCACGAGGTAGGCTCGGAGAAGAAGGGGGAGGAGCTGCCGAATCTTGGGCGTGCCCACCCCTCGTCATCAAGGGTGGAGCCAGAGGGCCGTGCCGAACAATCAGGGCCGAGGCGAGCTCACCGATGGGCGTGTTCTAGAGGCCGGCGGCTTGATTTGCCCGCGGCGTTATAAAGAGCGCGCGCGGAAGCCGTTGACAAGAAGTGCGCGAGGAGGGCGAAGCGAAGCGAAGAGAGCAAGAGAGAGAGAGGGAGAAAGAAGCAGAAAGAGGGAGTCAGGGCGAAGCAAGAGAGGAAGAGAGGGAGTCAGAGAGAACAAGTGCCAAGTGCCAAGCCTGAGGACAAGTAACAAGTGCCAAGCCTGAGGACAAGTAACAAGTGCCAAGCCTGAGAACAAGTGCAACCACCGCAGCTTTAAACCACCACAGCTTTGAGCTTCGACGGCAGTTTTCGTCCGTGGCTATGGAGGAACGGCGGCTGCTAAACGTGCCGATCGACCAGGGGGGGGGGGGGGGGGGGGGCGGCGGCTGCTCACTCCCGGCCTGACCATGCTCCGGTTCCAGTTTTCGTCCTCTCCCTCCAGCCACCCACCTCCTGCCATTCCTGTCATCATTCCCCGCGTGAGTCTGTCTTTGTTTGTTCTGTCCCTGGGTTAATTAAGCCTGAATAGATAAGCTAGCATTTCACTGTGTCACCTTTCCTCTTCTGTATTTTATTTTCTTATCCTTCCTTCTTCCTTGGTTTCTTTCAATTGTGTAAATAGTAAATAAATCATATTTGTATTTCTTACCCTTTGCCTTTCTTTCTTCTTTACATCCTTCGTCTTAGTCTTTTCCCCATTGAATATCTGTGGCGCGATTCGGCCAACGTTCAGGAATCGGGTTAGTCGGGGTAACTGTTCGGGCGCGGCGGCCATCCGCTCGGCAAACAACATCCTCGCCGTGGTCCCGTAACAATTGGTGTCGGGAGCGAGATTGGACCCGAAGCGCGCTTAACGCGCTAAAAATTACGAGCGGCCGAAATTCTGTTTTGTTTTGTTTTAGAGAAATCCGAAATTTGAAATCGCGCCATGGCTAGTCAAGGCGAAGGGATGCAGGTGGGGGAACTAGAAGAGGGGTTAGGGGTAACCCGGGACCAGAGGGAAGAAATGGAGGAGAGCAATGAGGAGGTGGTTGAGGGAGTATCAGGTGCGCAAAATGGCGCCCTCGCGCACGTGGGTGTAGCAGCACCAAATTTAGCCGCGCCCGTGGTCGCGGCAGCCGAGCCCGAGATGCCAGAGTACATGCAAGCCTTCATGGCCCAATTCATGGCGGAAATGAAACGGGAGAATGACGGTCTAAACAAATTGAGTAATAAAATTGAAGAAATAACTGAGGGAATGGCGAGGGACAGAGCCGCATACGAGGTAAGGGAGGCTGAGAAGGAGGTTAACTGCAGGTTGAGCGAGCAGGTCCCACGGGTGCACGAGGAGGTAAAGCGGGTCAAGGAGCACTGGTTGAACGAAGTTGAGAAAAGCACAGGTAACTGGACTGGGGTAGAAATCGCGACCCGGGGTATGGGGCAGTCGGCGACCGTTGAGGTAGAAGAGGGAATTTTATTAAAGCCAGCGATCGTCGTGGTGAATAAAGAAAAAGAAATAATGGGTATAATTGAATTTTTTTTATTTTTTTAAATTTTTTTTTGTATACTGAATCGAGGCTCGTGAAAGAGCTAACATTTATTTCACAAACAAATCAACCAGACAAACAAAACACACAAAAAGAGGGAGCAGAAGACAAGATGGGGAGAGAAGGGGAAGCACACAAACCACAACATTTGAGAGCAGGGAGAAGTGTGGGAGGGAGAGGGCTTGGGGGCAGGAGGCGTGGGAAGGGGGGGGGGGGGGGGGGGGAGAGGTATAAAACACAAGGGGACCGAAATTAGTGGGGGTAGAAAAGATCAAGGTTTTGGATGGGGGAGGATAAGAGATGGTGGTGAACAGCTGTTTTAAAGACCTGGAGGGTGGAGTGGGATTGAAGAGAGTGAGGGAGTTTGTTCCAGAGGCGGGAGAAAAGAGGAATGAAGGAGTGAAGGTGAGCAGAAAGTCTTGATTTTGGCAGTTTAACCATAAGAGGGTTGCAGGCAGATCTTGTGCGACCTGTAGGAATATTTGGGGGACAGAGCCCAGAGAGAGAGCTGGGGGGGCAAGGCCAGAGAGGAGTCGGTAGAAGACGGAAAGACCACCAACCTGCCTGCGGTGAGTGAGTGAAAGGCCCTTGGAGTTAGCTTCATCGCGGGAGATTCCAATGATTCTGAACGCTTTGGTTTCAACAGCGTGAAGACGAGCTAGGTGTGAGGCAGGAGCACCAGACCAGAGGGGAGAGCAGTATTCCATAGAGCTGCGGATGAAAGCCTTGTATGTGGTGAGGAGCTCAGGTGTGCCAAGGAAGGACTTCGCACGACGGAGGATGCCCATTCGGCGACTGGCTTTGGAGGCCAGATTTGAAATGTGGTTTTCCCAGGAAAGATCATGGCAGATAGTGAGACCCAAAAGCTTGAGTGACAGAACTTCTTGGAGAGGATTATTCAGAAAGTGGATGGGAGGGTTTTCCAGTCGGTCTTTTCGGAGAGACATCGTAAGAGTGTGAGATTTATCAGGATTGAAAGACATGTTCAAAGACATGTTCATTGAAGAGACAACGGAGGTAGCCCGGGAATTGCAGGGAGAAATGGATTATGTACAAAGTCCGTGCTCACATCACGATGCTGTGCTTAATAATCCTTATAAAGATTTGCAGGTTTTGGTGCTGGGAGGAAGAAGAACCCCGAAGATGAGACATGTGGTGCCGGGAGATTTTGTAAGAGGGGGTTTGGCGCGAAGAGAATTGTCGCGCGATTGGGGTCAATATGGCACCCGGGCGTTGGTGAAGGGTCCCGTGTGAGTAAAAATGGCACGCGTGTGAGGAAAAAGTGTGCGTCAAAGAGGGAGCGTGTTATAAAGTGTGGGAGTGATACCGAGTGCGAGCGAGAATGCACGTCGGGGTGTACGGAGTGTGACACAGGGAGTGAGAGCGATACGGAGTGTACGTGCGAGGGGGAGTGTGACACGGAGAGTAAGGTGGTGGTGGAACGTGTGCGAGGAAGCACACCTGAGTTGGTTGTGGCGCGGGTGTGGGAGAGCCCATCTGAGCGCGTTAGTGGGTGGATGCAAGAGTGCACGCCCATGGTGAGTGGTACGGAGTACGTACCGAGGGAGAGTGCGCAAGACGGTGCGCGAGGGGTGTTAAGGGAGTGTGCGAACGGCGAGTGTGCGCGAGAGGTGTGGTGTGTAACAGAGAGTGCGTTGGTGGAATGGACGGAGTGTGTGGAAAGTACGGACGGCGTTGGAACGCCAGGCTTTGTGAGTGTAAAACGGGTCGCGTGTGCAAGTGAAGCATCGACATTGAACGGGGCAGCGTTTAGGGTGACGGATAGCCGATGCGAGCACTCGGGGCGCGGTGCGCTTTGTTGGATGCCAGGCCCGGCGCAGATCGATGCTGCGTCGCTTCTCTTCGAAGCGTCGTTGCCGATTCGGGCTTGGCCCCGCCCTGCACGGTCGAGTCTGGGCCTTGTCGGGCGAGGCGACCGGTCCGGTTCAGGGGTGAGTGGGAGGAAGCGGTACGGTGCCCCCTGGCGGGGACGGGGTTCCGACCGGGCGAGCCTCAGTCATCGGGCCCGGGACCGCAAGGTACCGAGCCGCGATGATGCGTGGAACCTCGGCCCGAGCATGCCTCCTCCCCAGAGTCGTGAATGCCGGACGGATCCAACTGCAGGCGACCAAACCACCCGAATTCATTGCTCGGCTTTGCAAAGCCGAGTTTAATGATGTCATGACGCACCGAGGCTAGGATATAGCGGACTGTGATGATGGTGATAGTGTTTTGGACCCGAAATTAGAAAAAGCAAAATTTGATGATTGGCAAAGGATTGGCAGAGTGATGATTGGCAGATGATTGGTAGTGATTGGCAAATTTTTAATTAGCCGGAATTTGGTGTGCAAAGTTGGTAGTGGAAGATACCCGATGTGGTGGGATGGCAACTCTGCCATCTCTCACAGAGGGGGCAAAGGAGCACTAGGTTTATGGGGTTTATGGCAGTGAAAACTAGCCCGGGAGTGTTAGGATATAGTGTGTATGGATCTAGAGAAGATGACAATAGGTAACGGTAAGGTTTAGGTAGTGACAATGATACCTGTAGTGGGGACGCAGGTAGATTAGTGTGGATGATAATGACGTGGTATGTGCTTAGTTTAAAGGGAAGACGGGGAGCACTAAGTTAGCAGGGCAACAGGTAGTTCAGATGATGCCGTGTGTGAGGAACAGGTGTGATTGCACAGGTGTGCAACTGAACAGGTGTGTGGAGCAGTGTATGAGTGAGAGAAGGTGATTGTGCGTTGTGTTGACCAAATGGTCCAGGGACCAAGGAGGGTGCAGGTGGCACCAGGTGAGATTGCACAGGTGTGCAACTGCAGGTGTATGGAGAATGGTTGTGTGGAATATATGGAGTATGGAATATATGGAGTATGGGAATGGATGGTCGTGGAGTGAGTATGATGGAAACTGTGGAGTGGAGTGGATGGTGCAGAGGTGTGAATGGGGGAAGAATGCACCCCCATCACGAATACCTGGGGAGGGTAGTGTAAGAGTTAGGTAGAGGGTACAGGTAAATTGTGGTTGGATATTGGCATCTGTGGTGCGGGTAGTTGCACAGGAGTGTAGTGATGGGTGCATTAGTGTCGTGGAAATGGCTGGGCGTGTAGCCTGTTAGTGTGTGTAGTTGATTGGGCACTCCACCACTGTGAGGATGTCGGCCAGGTGAGGCCGCAGGTGGGCCCTGGGAGCCGGTAGAGTTGTTGTGGATGGGGCCCGAGGATCCGGAGGACGGACCCGGGTAGCCCAGTGCCAGAGGGCACCGAGGGGTGACAGAGCCAGGAGGGGCCTTCCCCAGTTAGATAGGTTAGGGTGAGGAGCTAGGTAAGCTCGGGTGGCAACTACAGCGGTGGAGGTGTGCAGGTGGGTAGACCTGCTGGGAGAGCTACACGACTCAGCCCTGAAATTGTGCAAGGGCACAGGGAGTTGCATCGGGGGAGTGAGACCCCAAATTGAGGAAGCACCACAGTTTGGTCAATGGGAATTTGGTTCTTAAAACCGCATAGAGTAAGATGGCCAATGGTTTGGCAGGGAAAGACCCCGGGTAGTGTAAAGAGTATTAAAGTCATTTAGAAGGTAGTTAGGATGGAGATCTCCTCGCACCATCTGCATCCGTTCACCTGGGATGACGTACCTCCACACCATGCCAGGTTGTTTTATTATTTTTGTTGTGCAAATGTTTTGGATTTGTGAGACGCATCATGACGTGGGTGTGACATTGTGCTTTGTGTTCCATCTCTTCCACCTTATGAGGATTGATGATGAATTTGGTGATGGCAAATTTTGGTTAGAGGGATTGTGGAGACGAATTTGGTATAGGAGAGATATGGGGAGACGTGACAGTCGTAACGAATTTGTAATGTGTAGATTGTTGTAAATATGGGGTAAGGGCAAGGGTAGAGTAGGTGACAGGGGGGGTGACGTACGGTAGGGACGAGCTTTTCTCCGCTCCGTCTCCATACGCACCTCACCTTGCATTGCCTTGTTTGATGTGTACCCTTGAGACCTTACCCCTCGCTCATCTGTCTTTCCCCCCCTTTTGTCTCCCACCGAGGACTGTGCGCCATTGGGCGCCGAGGGGAGCGTGCGGGAGTCCGCCATTGTGCGCCCGGAACTCCCAGAACCAGCTGTCTGCATCGATGCACCACATTATGGACCACATGTTTGTGGCTGAGCACCACTTATGGACCCCATGGGTTGGGGCATGGCCCCTCTGCTGGAACCAGCCATGAGGGCCCGAGATCTTGCTGGCGGACCTTGGTCACAGGGCACCTATGCCGCACAGGTGAACCACACATAGTCGGCCCTGTGGGCCATAAATAAATCAAAACAATGGACACGTTCTGTGCAGGTTTATTTCCACCAATAGGCCGCCAGTAAGAAAATGAAAGAAAGACAACATCTGGAAGAACAAATAGCCAGCAGAGGGAGCCGAAGAGCAAGAGACCACCAGCAGGGTTTGGGGTTGTTTAGTTATTTTATTCATGAACAGTGATGACTGTGCACCGATTGGTGCTTGATGGTGCTTTGGTGTGTTTTTGGTGCTTTATGGTGCGTCGATGCAGGGCAGACTGTCTCCCCCCCCCCCCCCCCCCCCCCAGAAAGAACAATCATAGGTCCTGGGTTGCGTATTGTAAATAAAAGTAGCGTCAACTAAATAATACTCCTCCATCGTAAATGTATAGTTTGAAAACAATTCCGCAATTCAGTTAGCTGTGGGCGTGATTCTGTTAGGCAGGGTGCAATGGAGCAGTGGGACATATTTATCTATGTTTTAAAACTGTCACACTCAGGGTCAGGTTAAATGTAGAGGGAACTATACCTACCTGCCACACTAAAGGTAAAAGTTCATAGGCCTGGGCCGTGCCTAAGAGGAGGAGGGTGCAGTGTTGTGGATATGAGGATTGTGTTTTTTTTTTGATTGCTTTATTCTGGACCCTCCTGCCTCCAGTTGTGTATAAAGGTCAAAGGTCGTTCCGTAGTTATTTCATAAACAATCACGTTAGCCAATCATAGATTTCCCCCTTGTTGACAGTTATTTCCTTATTCTGTGTAGTAGGGTAAGGCCTTGTCTTCCATTAATTGACACTCCATTGAACCAAATTCAAATAGATAGATCCCCTTTCATTCCCATTCCCAAAGCCGCAATTGCCAACTGTTCCCTCCGCGACTCCATTCGCCACGAGGTAGGCTCGGAGAAGAATGGGGAGGAGCTGCCGAATCCTGGGCGTGCCCGCCCCTCGTCATCAAGGGTGGAGCCAGAGGGCCGTGCCGACCAATCAGGGCCGAGGCGAGCTCACCGATGGGCGTGTTCTAGAGGCCGGTGGCTTGATTTGCCCGCGGCGTTATAAAGAGCGCGCGCGGAAGCCGTTGACAAGAAGTGCGCGAGGAGGGTGAAGCGAAGCGAAGAGAGCAAGAGAGAGAGAGGGAGAAAGAAGCAGAAAGAGGGAGTCAGGGCGAAGCAAGAGAGGAAGAGAGGGAGTCAGAGAGAACAAGTGCCAAGTGCCAAGCCTGAGGACAAGTAACAAGTGCTAAGCCTGAGAACAAGTGCAACCACCGCAGCTTTAAACCGCCACAGCTTTGAGCTTCGACGGCAGTTTTCATCCGTGGCTGCGAAGGAACGGCGGCTGCTAAACGTGCCGATCGACCAGGGGGGGCGGCGGCTGCTCACTCCCGGCCTGACCGTGCTCCGGTTCCAGTTTTCGTCCTCTCCCTCCAGCCATCCACCTCCTGCCATTCCTGTCATCATTCCCCGTGTGAGTCTGTCTTTGTTTGTTCTGTCCCTGGGTTAATTAAGCCTGAATAGATAAGCTAGCATTTCACTGTGTCACCTTTCCTCTTCTGTATTTTATTTTCTTATCCTTCCTTCTTCCTTGGTTTCTTTCAATTGTGTAAATAGTAAATAAATCATATTTGTATTTCTTACCCTTTGCCTTTCTTTCTTCTTTACATCCTTCGTCTTAGTCTTTTCCCCATTGAATATCTGTGGTGCGATTCGGCCAACGTTCAGGAATCGGGTTAGTCGGGGTAACTGTTCGGGCGCGGCGGCCATCCGCTCGGCAAACAACATCCTCGCCGCGGTCCCGTAACAATATATATATATATATATATATATATATATATGTATATATATATATGTGTATATATATATATATATATATATATATATATATATATATATATATATACTGTATTTTAATTAACACCTCAAGGGAAGGAAGGGTCAAGGCCAAAACCAAGAGGAGTCCCCTGGGTGAAAAGGCAAGACAGAAGATGGGAAAATGTGATAATTAAATGAGATCTAGACGACTGATTCATGACTTGAATTTTGTAAGTTGGTAGAAGTTTGGAACATACTGCTGGGGACATTGTTCAAAAGAGGCAATGTGAGGGAAAAGGGATGGCAATTGGTATGGAAGGAAGGAAGGTAACGCAGAAACGGTGACGAGTAGAGGTTAGATTGGTGTTATGAACAGAGTGAAGAGGAGGAGGAACAGAAAGAGAGAAAATGGCCAAATAGAATAAAGGATGTCTCAATGCCTGAATTGCACTCACCATGTTAAAAGGCCTGCAGTAGAGGGTCCAGCTTACAGAAGCATAAATGATAGTCGATAAGATGACAATATAGTAAGTAGCCTTGGATGACGATACAGTAGTGTTGTGTCGTAAAGTACTCCAAGAATGAAGAATTCAGTGAGGTCCAACAGTTTTATTCCATCCAACATCGAACGCACGTCCCGTTGCCATTCTCTCCACGCTCCGTCCTCTACCCGGAACTCCTCCTCTTATTGGCCACGCCCCCTCTAGCGTACCTTCTATGCACATCACCACATGTCCCCCTTTCTTTAACCACATGCATACCATAACTCAGTGACCAACAATATATATATAGTTAACTAGAAGATGAAATGTAGTAATGCCACAGCATGTATTACTCATTAAACAAGTAATAATAGACATGCAACAGTTTATCATAGCTTCTTTTTCTTACTCTCTAAGAACTTTAGATTACATCATCACATAATCTCGTGTCCAGACTGGAGGTCTGCGAACTCTGGCATCCCGGCCGACCGGCACATATTCTGATGTGTCTTGAGCTGGTGGTGCGGTGATGCCAGGAAGGAGTGGTTGCTCGGCATCGTCTCTTTCATTCCCTTGGCAGGCAGATGCTAAATGAGAAGTATTCCAGATCCGTCCATCGGACAGTTTGTATGTGTGAGATGCTCTTCGCTCCATAACTTGGAGAGGCACTGTGAGTCCCCTTTCCGTTTGCCTCAGGTTTGCCTCAGGTTTCCGTTTCACAGGTGTGAGGTGTTTTATGGCTGTGAGGTGTTTTTAATTTCGTGGTGGTGAAGTGTTTTCAATTTCGTGGTGGTGAGGTGTTTTCAATTTCGTGGTGGTGAGGTGTTTTCAATTTCGTGGTGGTGAGGTGTTTTCAATTTCGTAGTGGTGAGGTGTTTTTATTACGTGTTTTATGGCTGTGAGGTGTTTTTAATTTCGTGGCTGTGAGGTGTTTCTATTACGTGTTTTATGGCTGTGAGGTGTTTTTAATTTCGTGGTGGTGAGGTGTTTTCAATTTCGTGGTGGTGAGGTGTTTTTAATTTCGTGGTGGTGAGGTGTTTTCAATTTCGTGGCTGTGAGGTGTTTTTAATTTCGTAGTGGTGAGGTGTTTTTATTACGTGTTTTATGGCTGTGAGGTGTTTTTAATTTCGTGGTGGTGAGGTGTTTTCAATTTCGTGGCTGTGAGGTGTTTTAATTTCGTGTTTTATGGCTGTGAGGTGTTTTAATTTTGTGGTGGTGAGGTGTTTTCAATTTCGTGGCTGTGAGGTGTTTTAATTTCGTGGTGGTGAGGTGTTTTTATTACGTGTTTTATGGCTGTGAGGTGTTTTTAATTTCGTGGTGGTGAGGTGTTTTCAATTTCGTGGCTGTGAGGTGTTTTAATTTCGTGGTGGTGAGGTGTTTTTATTACGTGTTTTATGGCTGTGAGGTGTTTTTAATTTCGTGGCTGTGAGGTGTTTTTAATTTCGTGGTGGTAAGGTGTTTTTATTACGTGTTTTATGGCTGTGAGGTGTTTTAATTTTGTGGTGGTGAGGTGTTTTTATTACGTGTTTTATGGCTGTGAGGTGTTTTTAATTTTGTGGCTGTGAGGTGTTTTTATTACGTGTTTTATGGCTGTGAGGTGTTTTTAATTTCGTGGTGGTGAGGTGTTTTTATTACGTGTTTTATGGCTGTGAGGTGTTTTTAATTTCGTGGTGGTGAGGTGTTTTCAATTTCGTGGTGGTGAGGTGTTTTCAATTTCGTAGTGGTGAGGTGTTTTTATTACGTGTTTTATGGCTGTGAGGTGTTTTTAATTTCGTGGCTGTGAGGTGCTTTTAATTTCGTGGCTGTGAGGTGTTTTTATTACGTGTTTTATGGCTGTGAGGTGTTTTAATTTTGTGGTGGTGAGGTGTTTTTATTACGTGTTTTATGGCTGTGAGGTGTTTTTAATTTTGTGACTGTGAGGTGTTTTTACTACGTGTTTTATGGCTGTGAGGTGTTTTTAATTTCGTGGTGGTGAGGTGTTTTCAATTTCGTGGCTGTGAGGTGTTTTTAATTTCGTGGCTGTGAGGTGTTTTTAATTTCGTGGTGGTGAGGTGTTTTTATTACGTGTTTTATGGCTGTGAGGTGATTTAATTTTGTGGTGGTGAGGTGTTTTTATTACGTGTTTTATGGCTGTGAGGTGTTTTTAATTTTGTGGCTGTGAGGTGTTTTTATTACGTGTTTTATGGCTGTGAGGTGTTTTTAATTTCGTGGTGGTGAGGTGTTTTCAATTTCGTGGTGGTGAGGTGTTTTAATTTCGTAGTGGTGAGGTGTTTTTATTACGTGTTTTATGGCTGTGAGGTGTTTTTAATTTCGTGGCTGAGAGGTGTTTTTATTACGTGTTTTATGGCTGTGAGGTGTTTTTAATTTTGTGGCTGTGAGGTGTTTTTATTTTTGTTTTATGGCTGTGAGGTGTTTTTAATTTCGTGGTGGTGAGGTGTTTTCAATTTCGTGGCTGTGAGGTGTTTTTAATTTCGTAGTGGTGAGGTGTTTTTATTACGTGTTTTATGGCTGTGAGGTGTTTTAATTTTGTGGTGGTGAGGTGTTTTTATTACGTGTTTTATGGCTGTGAGGTGTTTTTAATTTCGTAGTGGTGAGGTGTTTTTATTACGTGTTTTATGGCTGTGAGGTGTTTTTAATTTCGTAGTGGTGAGGTGTTTTTATTACGTGTTTTATGGCTGTGAGGTGTTTTTAATTTCGTGGCTGTGAGGTGTTTTTATTACGTGTTTTGTGGCTGTGAGGTGTTTTTAATTTCGTGGCTGTGAGGTGTTTTTATTACGTGTTTTGTGACTGTGAGGTGTTTTTATTACGTGTTTTATGGCTGTGAGGTGTTTTTATTTTGTGTTTTATGGCTATGAGGTGTTTTAATTTTGTGGTGGTGAGGTGTTTTTATTACGTGTTTTATGGCTGTGAGGTGTTTTTAATTTTGTGGCTGTGAGGTGTTTTTATTACGTGTTTTATGGCTGTGAGGTGTTTTTAATTTCGTGGTGGTGAGGTGTTTTCAATTTCGTAGTGGTGAGGTGTTTTTATTACGTGTTTTATGGCTGTGAGGTGTTTTTAATTTCGTGGCTGTGAGGTGTTTTTATTACGTGTTTTGTGGCTGTGAGGTGTTTTTAATTTCGTGGCTGTGAGGTGTTTTTATTACGTGTTTTGTGACTGTGAGGTGTTTTTATTACGTGTTTTATGGCTGTGAGGTGTTTTTATTTTGTGTTTTATGGCTATGAGGTGTTTTAATTTTGTGGTGGTGAGGTGTTTTTATTACGTGTTTTATGGCTGTGAGGTGTTTTTAATTTTGTGGCTGTGAGGTGTTTTTATTACGTGTTTTATGGCTGTGAGGTGTTTTTAATTTCGTGGCTGTGAGGTGTTTTTATTACGTGTTTTATGGCTGTGAGGTGTTTTTAATTTTGTGGCTGTGAGGTGTTTTTATTTTTGTTTTATGGCTGTGAGGTGTTTTTAATTTCGTGGTGGTGAGGTGTTTTCAATTTCGTGGCTGTGAGGTGTTTTTAATTTCGTAGTGGTGAGGTGTTTTTATTACGTGTTTTATGGCTGTGAGGTGTTTATAATTTCGTGGCTGTGAGGTGTTTTTAATTTCGTGGTGGTGAGGTGTTTTTATTACGTGTTTTATGGCTGTGAGGTGTTTTAATTTTGTGGTGGTGAGGTGTTTTTATTACGTGTTTTATGGCTGTGAGGTGTTTTTAATTTCGTAGTGGTGAGGTGTTTTTATTACGTGTTTTATGGCTGTGAGGTGTTTTTAATTTCGTAGTGGTGAGGTGTTTTTATTACGTGTTTTATGGCTGTGAGGTGTTTTTAATTTCGTGGCTGTGAGGTGTTTTCAATTTCGTGGCTGTGAGGTGTTTTTATTACGTGTTTTGTGGCTGTGAGGTGTTTTTAATGTCGTGGCTGTGAGGTGTTTTTATTACGTGTTTTGTGACTGTGAGGTGTTTTTATTTTGTGTTTTATGGCTGTGAGGTGTTTTTAATTTCGTGGCTGTGAGGTGTTTTCAATTTCGTGGCTGTGAGGTGTTTTTATTACGTGTTTTGTGACTGTGAGGTGTTTTTATTTTGTGTTTTATGGCTATGAGGTGTTTTTATTACGTGTTTTATGGCTGTGAGGTGTTTTTATTACGTGTTTTATGGCTGTGAGGTGTTTTTATTGTGTGTTTTATGGCTATGAGGTGTTTTTATTACGTGTTTTATGGCTGTGAGGTCTTTTTATTGCGTGTTTTATGGCTGTGAGGTGTTTTTAATTTCGTGGTGGTGAGGTGTTTTTATTGCGTGTTTTATGGCTGTGAGGTGTTTTTAATTTCGTGGTGGTGAGGTGTTTTTATTACGTGTTTTATGGCTGTGATGTGTTTTTATAAAAAAAATTTATGGCTGTGAGGTGTTTTTATTACGTGTTTTATGGCTGTGAGGTGTTTTTAATTCCGTGGTGGTGAGGTGTTTTTATTACGTGTTTTATGGCTGTGAGGTGTTTTTAATTTTGTGGTGGTGAGGTGTTTTTAATTTCGTGGCTGAGGTGTTTTTAATTTTGTGGTGGTGAGGTGTTTTTATTACGTGTTTTATGGCTGTGAGGTGTTTTTATTACGTGTTTTATGGCTGTGAGATGTTTTGAATTACTTGGTGGTGAGGTGTTTTGAATTACTTGGTGGTGAGGTGTTTTGAATTACGTGGTGGTGAGGTGTTTTTAAATGACGTGGTGGTGATGTGTTTTTAAATCAAATGGTGGCGAGGTGTTTTAAAATCACTTGGTGGTGAGGTGTTTTGAATTACTTGGTGGTGAGGTGTTTTGAATTACGTGGTGGTGAGGTGTTTTTAAATGACGTGGTGGTGATGTGTTTTTAAATCAAATGGTGGCGAGGTGTTTTAAAATCACTTGGTGGTGAGGTGTTTTGAATTACTAGTCTGGGATCCGAGGCCTGGAAATGTGTAAAAAAGTGATTTTGAAGTGACACCCCTGCTATAAAATGTTTGACCCCTAGATCATGTCTGTGGGGGTGTTAGCCACCAGTAAAGTGACTTTAGCAAGGTAGTTCGGATTGCGCGAATTCTGTAAGGACGTTTTTTAACTTGGGGCGTCAACTGTAAAAAAGCAAGAAATTTAGGGGTAGGGGAAATTAAATTGACCATATATCCCATAATACAGGGGTGAGTGCAACAAATTACCACTCATTATTTTTGTTATAAATTTGGCTTTTATATGAAACTTGATTCAACGTGATTGGACCATCCATGAGGTCAGCAGAGGTCAAAAGGTCACGGAAAGTGGGTTAAGCTGAAAATTTAGCTCCTTTATCAAATAATTCACATATGTATATGTCACAATATGTTCTTTGCATCCCTCTACTGTTTCTGGCCTATATTGATCGTAATAGTGATGGTTTACTGTGGTGGTTGATGCTTTTCATCTTTTGTGTGGTGCTAGTGATTATTATGCTACATTTGTTTCAGCAACTTGCTTCACTCTTGCTGATCTTTATGATTACCATCGATCTTCAGCCTCCCTAGCTGGAGCAAGCTTCCTTCTTGTCAATTATTATTTACCACTCAACCAACGACATATCGAAATTCCCGTGTGGAAGCACTGAATGACATATCGAAAGTGAAACCGGTAGCCATATTCCTTTTTCTGTCAGGAGCTGAATGCAATGCTGATTCCCGTCCAAAAACCATAAAGTAAGAGCGAAATATGAACTTAGAATAGTTAGATAAGAACATTATATAGTTAGGAATATTTTGTACATATTTTCCTGTCATTCAAGCAATTATCGGTTCACTAGCGTTCGAGAGAAAAGTCTTAGTAAATTTGACTAGTTTCCTCATTGATTATTTTCCACATGTTTTCCTGTCATTCAAGCAATTATCGGTTTACTAGCGTTCGAGAGAAAAGTATAGGTAAATTTGACTAGTTTCCTCATTGAATCTTGAAATGTTATAACGTTGTGAAATCATGATATTTACGAATCTAATATATTTCACAGTCGACCCTGATTTACTACACGTGATGGTGTTGATTGGTTTTGTGTGGCGTGGGGAATATGTTTCATTCTGGCCTGGCACCAGGTTCGCCCGAAGATTCGCCTGATGCGAATACAACATTATTAATTTTGTTCCATTTGTGGATTGTATGAAGTCTTAGAGTGTCTTTTTATTTCTTACAGGTGCTGACCCCTGGCGTATAAAGATGGAACCTGTGGCTGTGATAGCTGGTAAAGGAAACAAACGCAAACTCTCTTCTAGTGTAAGTGACTATTCGAAATGTATCGTCTGCCAAAGTACAACAGATGATCAGGGACCTCTGTATAACCTGACGAAGAGAGGGTTCACAACATTCAAGAACGCGGTGGAAATAAGGAAGGATGACGTTTACAGCAGAGTGTGGGACGATCTGCAGAATCAGGACCAATTTCTTTCAAAAGGACCAATGTGTCACGAAAAATGCCGCAGTAGTTACACCCTCAAACGGACTTTGGACAATCTAGTATCCGCCAAATGGTTTAAAGCCGAGCAAGGAGAAACATCAGGTGAACGGGAGGGCAGGAGGAGTTTAACGGACTTTAAGGCAGTGTGTTTCCTGTGTGAAAGGGAACGCGATTCCAAAGGCGATAGGACATTAACTTTAGTCAGCACAGTTGACAGGCAGAAGTCAATCCATGATAAGGCAAAGGTGTTGAGGGATGAGGCGGTCCTTTTGAAAATTGAGGGCCATGGTGATTATTGTCTTGACCTCATAGCTAACGATTTCCGCTATCACTTGAGGTGTATGAACAATTTCATGAACAGACGATGTAAAGCTTCGGAACAGACATGTGACAGTAAAGGTGTCACTGAATATGACAAAGGCTTCCAAATGCTTGTTTCAGAAATTTCACCTGGACTTCTTATTAACAAGCATGTCTACCACCTTGGCCAGCTGACCAATAGATTTACGGAACTTCTCTCACAACAGGATGTAGTCAGTAAGAAACCCTACAGAACTGATAGGTTGAAAAAGCGATTGTTGAAGCACTTTGAGTCTGACATTCAGGTCATCACATTGAAGGGTAGAGATACGTTAATATGTGCATCTTCTTTGACCGTCAAAGAGCTCTGTGATGAAGTAGTCTCTCTGCAGACTGAATTAGATGAGTGTGAGCTTCTTCCGGATGACGAGGAAGAGGAGGTACTGCTCACAAACGTGTCAAACAGTTCATACCACGTGGCAAAACACTTGAGGGCTGAAGTGAAAAAATTCGGAAAGGTAGGGTGTGCAATCCCAGTCAGTGATGAAATTGAAATATCATATGAAGGTGCCTCTAGTCAAGTCCCGGTCGACTTGTACAATCACTTGGCATGGTTACTAACAGAGGGAGATGAGTGTCTCGGTGAAGATGGCAAAGTCGAGCTTACCAAAGATGATGAAGAGAAGGTACTGAATTTGGCACAGGACATTGTAGGATGTCTTAGCAGGCAGCCACTTCCCAAACACATCGGTGTTGCCCTACATATTCTGAAGCAAACACGTAGTAAAAACCTTGTGACAATGATTAACAAATTTGGACACTGCATCAGTTATCCCACTGCTCAGCGACACATCACAACAGCCGCCAATGATGTTTCTGAATGAGAAGAAAGGGAAGGGTTGTTCATTCCAACAAACATCACACCAGGACACTTTACCCACTACGCATTGGATAACTTAAACTTCCATTCAGAGACACAAGATGGTGGTAGTTTTGATGCGACAACAAATATAATTTATCAGTACACATTTGAGGGAGAAGGAAGTGGGGAGGTAGTGGGGGCAGTGCCCCTTAAGAAAACCAGGAAACTGACTATCAGTGAACCAGACAAATTCGTTCCAGTAAGTAGTAAACTGACACTGAAGGACAGAAGACAGGCTAGGTCATTACGTGATATTGAACTTCCTCATGATGACAAGGGGGAAGCCTACTTTCTAGCTGACAAGAACATCGTTTGGTTCCTACTGAGGATGTATCCAACACAGTTGATGACGGGTGAAAACGACAAGGACACTGGTAGCCTGACATGGAGCAGCTTCTTTGAATACAGTTCTGGGCAACACACAGAGAAAACAAAGATTGGTTATGGACCATTGCTTCCACAAAACCCAACCAACGCAGATGTAGTCCAGACCTCATTGGACTACTTTGTCTCCTTGAGTCTTAAGATGGGTCAGGCTAAGACGGTGGTGAATTGTGACCAGGCGATATATGACATAGTAAAGGGGTTGTTTAGGAAGGAATCGGAAAAGTACAAAGATGTTATTGTTCGACTTGGAGGATTCCATATTGCCCAGAACTTCTTGGGATCTATTGGATTTTTCATAATGGAGAGTGGCATAGAGGACATTCTGGTTTCTAGTGATATCTGTGGTCGAGGTACAGCCAATAAAGTCATGGCAGGAAAAGATTATGATAAGATGGTCCGTTATCATTCATGGTTGAGTGAGGCATTGTTCATGCTGAAGTGGGAGGCATTTGAGAAATGGCTGTTGTTCGAGAAGACTGAGGAGACACTTTCTTTGCTTTCGTCTCTGCTTGAAAGTCTTAGAAATGCCTTTGACAGGAAAGAGGACGAATTTGCTGCACTCATGAAGGAAGTCATGAAATGCCTAGAGTCACTGGAGTCGCTCTGGGGATATTTTGAGAAGGGATTAGGAGTGACAGCCCATCTTTGGAGCATGTACATAGACATGGTGCTTATCCTAAGGCGTTACATCCATGCTGAGAGAGCTGGGCTGTGGCAACAGCACTTACAAGAGGTACAGAATATGCTACCCTATACCATTGCTTCTGGCCATAGTAAGTACATGTCCTGCCTTCCGATCTATCTCAGTGAGATGCAAAAGCTTCCAGAAACAGCACCAGAAGTGCACGAGGAGTTTGCAGCTGGCAAATTCACAGTTCACCAGACTGCAGGAGACTTTAATGGTGTGTGGACAGACCTTGCCCTTGAACAGACCTACAATAGGGAAGGCAAAACAAGCCTCTTTAAGGGTATAACACAGTCTGAATCAGCACGAGAAAAGTACATCAAGGCTCTACCGTTCATGACCTCTGTCTCTGAAAGTGTAAAACAGATGGCACACATGGCCTCGCCGCAATCTGACCACCACGAGAAGCTGAGGAAAGACGACATGGAAGCCGTGTTGCAGATCAAACGGACCGTGGAAGAGAAGAGGCAAAACCCATTCGATCCTTCACTTATATATATTGTAGTTTTGTGAAGCTTATATAGCTTATATAAATTGTGTAGCTTATATAAATATATATAAGTGAAGGATCGAATGGGTTTTGCCTCTTCTCTTCCACGGTCCGTTTGATCTGCAACACGGCTTCCAGATCAAACCATTCGATCCTTCACTTGCGACAGATAAACTAATGAACATATCCACAGGTCAGATTCTTGCAGCAACTACCCTGGTAGATGCCAAACGTCTAGGCTTGGAGGCAATGGATGCTGCCACGACGACGAATGCAGACAAGATTGTCCAACCGAAGATAGAAACATTCGCCACGCATCTGAAGAAAAGTAAGAAAAAGATGGACACTGTGAAAGAAGTCATCAGAGAGGAGAGTGCAGTGACAAGGGCACTTTGTTTCGCACAGGACCTGAGTGATGAGGCACGGACTGAGGCATTTAGTTACGAATGGCTTGAGTACCCTCCCTCGTTGTTTGAGCCAGAGAAGAATGGATTTTCCATGCGCAAAGGTTGCAAATCCAACTATCTATCCACTCTACAGGCAGAGGTTGCCGAGTCATGGGAACCGTTAAAAGAGTTGCCTCCTTCTGCATCTGATGCAGTTTATGTAGTCGATGCAATGGCATTCATCCAGCGGTTCAACACACTTGGTTCGAGTACATTTGACCAACTTCAGGAAAGGTACAGGAACAAACTCTTGAACATGAAACCCAGACATTGCACTGAAGTGCATTTCGTGGGCGATCAATATGATTTTGGGTTAAAGAGTCTAAAAGGGGATGAACGCCAGAGACGGGAGTGAAATACCAACTTGCCAGAGTTTGTTCCAGCGGACATCATGAAAATCCCTGATTGGAACACATTCCTGTCAAACCCTTGTAACAAGACCAATCTGCTGTCGTATCTTGCTTCACGTTGGTCCAAGGAGTCATCCTGGCCTGATGGCTTCTGCCTGGTCCTTGGGGTCAACGCCCAGGCAACTCGTGTGACGCAGACGGAACATACCAATGTTGATGAGCTGTACTGCCCTAACCACGAGGAGGCGGACACCAGAATCTTTGCTCACATTGCTAGCTGTGACAACAGCGTAGTTGTCATTCAGGCTACAGATACAGATATCATTGTCTTGTCAATGTATCATTTCCCTCGGTTGACAAACGTTGTTGAGTTATGGGTGGAAAAGGATGATCTGTTCCTCCCCATCCATGACTTGGTGAATGAGTTGGCCAAAGCAATTGGAAAGGACATATTGGCACTCACAGACACATTGCTCATCTCCTACATTCTGTCAGGTTGTGATTCGGTGAGCTATCCTTTCAAACGGGGTAAGAAGAGAGCAGTGAAAGTCGCACTCCAGCATGTTGACAAACAGCCAGCGTTGTCCAATTTCATCCGACATGAATCCGGACCTTCTGCACATGATCAGGTGATAACTGAAGCACGAAGCTTCTTTTGTGATCTCTACGGCAAGCCAGGGTATTCATCCCTGGATAAGCTCCGCGCCCACTTGTTTGCATCTAGCAAACTAGATCTGCGCTCCCTTCCTCCAACAGAAGATGCTTTTCACTTCCACGTTCTCAGGAGCCTTTGTCAGATCAGCTTATACAAGCAAGCTTCACTCAGCAATCCAGTGCTTCTTCCACCTGAAGAGTATGGCAGGAGTGTGGATGGTGACAGGTTAATTCCTGTCATGAAGAGCAAGCCATCAAAGCCTTCTGCTGCGAAGTTGAAGTACTGCAAATGTAAGAAGAAACCGAACTGCCTGAGGAATTGCCCTTGTGCGAAAGCTGGAGTACCATGCATCATTGCATGTGCCTGCAATGGCGACAGAGAAAAATGTGGATGGCTTCTGACTGATGACGGTGATGATGATGAGTAAATAGAGGTAATGACACTTTTCCAGACAGTATGTGGTATGACTTGTCGTTTTAAAACATGTTGAAGAGTACCGTGCAAATAGATAGTGTGAATGCCCGATTTTGGTGATTTTTTAAAAGTTATGCAAATCTAAAGTGACATACATGCCAGTAAGTTAAGTTCAGTCGGGGCATTTCTTTCCCAAAAACATAAGAGGGGTACAAACAACATATTTTGGGTGTAAAAGTTTGGCTATATTGAGCTTGAAGTAGGAAAAATGTGATTTTATTTACTAAAGGAGCTAAACTTTTAGCTTAACCCACTTTCCGTGACCTTTTGACCTCTGCTGACCTCATGGATGGTCCAATCACGTTGAATCATGTTTCATATAAAAGCCAACTTTATAACAAAAAGAATGAGTGGTAATTTGTTGCACTCACCCCTGTATTATGAGATATATGGTCAATTGAATTTCCCCTACCCCTAAATTTCTTGCTTTTTTACAGTTGACGCCCCAAGTTAAAAAACGTCCCTACAGAATTCGCGCAATCCAAACTTCCTTGCTAAAGTCACTTTTCTGGTGGCTAACACCCCCACAGACATGATCTAGGGGTCAAACATTTTATAGCAGGGGTGTCACTTCAAAATCAAATTTTGAGGTCTCGGATCCCAGACTATACGTGGTGGTGAGGTATTTATAATTACGTGGTGGGGAGGTGTTTTTAATTATGTGGTGGTGAGGTGTTTTGAATTAGTTGGTAATGAGGTGTTTTGAATTACGTGGTGGTGAGGTGTTTTGAATTACTTGGAGGTGAGGTGTTTTTAAATGATGTGGTGGTGAGGTGTTTTGAATTACTTGGTGGTGAGGTGTTTTTAAATGGCGTTCGAGGACACAGGCACAGTTCTCCTGTGCAACGTTTCCCTGGGCCAACCTCACCCCATCGTGCCCACCGGATGGCAGCGGCACATATTTGGCGCCCTCCACGGCCTTTCCCACCCAGGCCGGAAAGCGTCGCAGAAGCTCGTGGCAGCAAAGTTCGTCTGTCACGGCTCCGTAAGGACGTCCGCGACTGGGCCAACGCCTGTGTCGCCTGCCAGCGCGCGAAGGTCCACCGGCACACCCAGGCCCCGTTGACACCATTCGATGTGCCCGCGCGGCGCTTCGACCACGTCAATGTGGACCTGGTGGGACCCCTTCCCTCCTCGCGGGGCTTCACCCACTTCCTCACGATGGTGGACAGGACCACCAGGTGGCCGGAGGCCATCCCGCTGGCATCAACAACATCCGCCGACGTGGCGCAGGCCTTCATTGGCACCTGGATTGCCCGTTTCGGCACCCCCTTGGACATCTCCTCTGACAGAGGCCCGCAATTCACCTCCGAGCTTTGGGGCGCGGTCGCCCAGGCCTTGGGGGTCAAGCTATACCGCACCACGGCCGACCACGCCCAAGCCAACGGCTTGTGTGAGCGGTTCCACCGCTCGATGAAGGCCACTCTCAGGGCCAGCCTCCAGGATGACGGTTGGGCCGACAGGCTCCCGTGGGTCCTAATGGGCCTCCGAACGGCCCCTAAAGAGGACCTCCAGGCTTCCACCGCCGAGCTGGTCTACGGCCAGCCACTGCGCGTGCCGGGCGAGTTCATCCCTGATGCCACCGGCCCCTGGTCCGCGGCTCGCCAACGCTCGGTCCTCCAGGAGGCCGCCAGGAGATTTGCCCCCATGCCCACATCCCACCACGGCTGCCCCCAACCCCACCTCCCCCCAGCACTTCGCACTGCGGAGTACGTTTTTATCCGGAACGACGCACACCGGGGACCGCTCCGGCTGCCGTACGATGGACCTTTCCGGGTCCTGAAGAGGGACGACAAGTCGTTCATCATTGACATCGGCGGCAAACCGGACCGCATCTTCATGGACCGCCTCAAGCCGGCCCATTTGGACCTCGACCAACCTCCACGGTTGGCCCTTCCTCCACGACGGGGCCGTCCCCTGTCAACCAAGCCCCCCGCCCGACCATCCACCGCCACATCACCTACCACCCCTACACGAATCGCCAGGGGTCGTTTCGGCCGGGTCATCAAGACCCCCCTCAAACTGACTGTCCCGGTGCAAGGTAATTCTGGGGGGGCGCATGTAGCGGTTACCGGAAGCATGACACAATCACCTTGCACCGGCCGATGACGTAACCGGCGGGCGGTTACTTGCCTGTACTCGCCCAGACGTGTCCGGACTTGCCTTGCCTGGGCGGACTCTCGATTTGCATACCACGCCCTGTTGAGAGGCGTGGCTGACTTATTTGCATACCACTCCCCGCCTGAGAGGCGTGGCTTTTGTGTGGTGAACTTTTGATATAAATTGCCGCCCGTGTTAACGGGCTAGTCAGTGCTTTTGAGTTCTTTCGAGGTGTGCTAGAATAAATAGCTCAGTGAAACTTCGTTCCTGGTGTCGTCCATTTTGTCCGGCTTTATCGTGCGAGCACAGCTCCACACCATGCTGTTATTTTGTTTTACAAACTTTTTCTCACCACTGTGCGTACCTGGCCGTGAAAAGGTGTCGTTTGAATATTTCATATACAGGTTTGGGTGGAGAGAGGACAGAATTGTGGAAGAGGGGACGAGTTCTTACCATTTCCTGTTATAATATGAATAAAACTTGTACATTCGTCGAGTGGAAGTGGAGAACCAGGGGTTAATATAGGTTTGGGGGCCCAGACTAGGTGGGAGAATGGATAGATTGGGTTATGACAGATTAAGGCTAAGCCGGCTGTCTGGCCTCCTCGCCAGCCCCTACCTGCATCAGCGACCTGCCAGCCATATTATCAACCTGCCGGCCTGTGACGTCCTTGTCGTCCTTTATCGCCGTCACCTGCCTGCATCATGTGCCATGACCACCGGACTGTGCGTCATCTGTTTTGTGCCTTTGCGCTCAATCAAGCACTCCAACGAAACGGAACGGACTGCTCGACATCGCTTATCACCGATAGCAAGCTGCTTGCTAATGAAACGCACCGCCTCTGCTAACCTTCATTCATCCTTCACTCCTCTCCCTCATTCCTTCTTACCTCAATCCTTCATGCGATTTCCCTCAGGCGAGAACACCGTTGCTAGGCAACACCAAAAGACGGAAGTGGAGACAAACGCTCAGGGGTGAAAGTGAAACTTTTCTCAAAGAGCAAATGTGAATGTTTCCTTAAATGAAATATTATTAAAAACAAGCAAGATGACTTTACTTCTTTAAAACACAAGAAATCCCCTTTTGTTCGCGGTCAGTACTCGAAGCTCCTGCGGATGACGCGCGAAATGCTCACTCAGCTCGGCCTCTCCCTCAGGTAAATGTTATTTTTGAAATTCCTGGAAGATAATAACAAGAGATCGTTCGAGGATTACTCGCTGGAGGTTTCAGGGAAAATCACATCAATTAATTCCGCACCTGCGTGGTTACCTGACTCGACCAGCAGCGGGAAAAGTTCAAAAGAAAAACACAGCAGGAGGATGGAGCATCTGGACGGTGTTTCCTTCGAGGTCCGCGTTTAGTTAATAAAGCTTTAACTTTTCGCTCTTTGCATCGGGTCCGCGAACAGTCACAGATCTTCCAACCTTTGTTTTTTTCTTTCCCCGTTCCCGCTATACCCGCACCTGTTTTTACCTTTACCCCTCCTGAAGATCTTGCGAATGGTCCCATCCCCGAAGCTGGATAGGCCAGGCACTGTCAGTACTTGTGGGTGTACATTTGTGCTGTTGGTGGAGCTATCAGAGCCAACAGTTGTGTGTGGTGGTCTGTGTGTGTGGTGGTCTGTGTGTGTGGTGGTCTGTGTGTGTGGTGGTCTGTGTGATGTCAAATGTGTACACAATATATGTGAGGTGTGGTGTGTGGTGTGTGTGTGTGTGGTGTGGTGTGTGTGTGTGTGTGTGTGTGTGGTATGTGTGTGTGTCGTGTGGCATGTGGTGTGTGTTTGTGGATGTGTATGTGTATATGTGTATTCGTGTGTGTGTGTGTGTGTGTGTGTGTGTGTGTGTGTGTGTGTGTGTGTGTGTGTGTGTGTGTGTGTGGTGTGGAGAGCAAACTCCCATCCACGGGGTCGCAGGTGGCGGATAGTGAAACGGCCTCCAGATATGGAGGTTAGCTGCGAATACACAATAAGCAGTCCCCGACCAAACACGGGTTGCCCTTTGGCAAGGCATTGTACCCGGATGCCACCCGAACCAGGGTCACGGCGAAGACATTGGGAGGCAGGATGTTGGATGGTGGATGAAGCAAATTCGAACAGTCTTGGTTCATTCCACTTAGTGGCAAGGCGATACGAACAGTTACTGCTGATTGTTTCTGTGAGGCACAAATGCCCTGAAATAAGGTACTGCTCACACTCGTATGGACTGGCGACAGCGAGTGTAAATACTAGCTCCCGAAAGCAAAACATGACACTGAAGCGCAGTGCTACGCGCGCTTACTTGTACAATAACAAGGAAGCGGACAACGCGGTAAGTTTAAGTGTCTTTATTAAAAGAGTTCACTGTAGCCCTGGAGTGTTCTGGGCTGCGCGCCCGGTGTATATCCCGCGGCCACGCCTACCCCTCGGGCGTGGCCGCCGCCCACTTGGTGCGCGGAATGATGCCCTAGCGCCAGTGAGCTGCTCACACTCCAACACACGGAAAGGCCCGTCGTACGGGGGCCACAGTGGTGTCCGGTGGGCGTCGTGCCGGACGAAGACGTACTCCGCGGTGCAAAGCTCCGGGGCGACATGCGTAGGTGGGTGCCCGTGGTGCGCCGTGGGCACCGGGGCGAACCTCTGGGCGGTCTCCTGCAGCGCGGAGCGCGGACCATGGTGCCGTGAAGTCAGGGAGGAACTCGTCCGGCACCCGCAGCGGTTGCCCGAAGACCAACTCCGCCGCGGATGCGCGCAGGTCGTCCATGGGCGTCGTCCTGAGGCCCAGCAGCACCCAGTGGAGCCTGTCGACCCAGCCGCCGTCGCGGAGGGTCGCCCGGAGCGCGGCCTTCAATGAGCGGTGGAACCGCTCGCACAGGCCATTAGCCTGGGGGTGGTAGGCCGTGGTGCGGTGCAGCTGGACCCCGAGCCCCCGCGCGACCGCCCCCCACAGCTCTGAGGTGAACTGGGGGCCGCGGTCGGACGAGATGTCCAAGGGGGCGCCGAACCGGGCGACCCAGGTGGCGATGAACGCCTGCGCGACGTCCGCCGCCGTCGTTGATGCCAAAGGCACGGCCTCCGGCCACCGGGTGGTGCGGTCCATCATGGTCAGGACGTGGGTGAAACCCCGCGAGGGGGGCAGAGGTCCCACCAGGTCCACGTGAACGTGGTCAAACCGAATGTTCCGGCACCGCAAACGGGGCCAATGGGGCCTGGGTGTGTCGGTGCACCTTCGCGCGCTGGCACACGAGGCACGTCCTGGCCCAGCCGCGGACGGCCTTCCGGAGGCCATGCCAGACACACTTGTCGGCGATCAACCTCTGGGAGGCCCTCGTGCCCGGGTGGGACAGGCCGTGGATGGCGTTGAAAATCTGGCGATGCCAGCCCGCGGGCATGATGGGGCGAGGCCGCCCGAGGGAGACGTAGCACCAGAGGGGCGTGCCCGCGCCATTGAACGGCACCTCGGTGACGCGGAGGCCCGTAACGGCGGTCCGCAAGGCCTGGACGTCGGGGTCGGTGGCCTGGTCCGCCGCCATCCGGGCATAGTCGATGCCGACGTGGACCGTGTGGGCAACGGACCGGGAAAGGCAATCCGCCACCGGGTTGTCCTTCCCCGTGACGTGCCGGATGTCCGTCGTGTATTCGGACACGGCCGAGAGGTGGGGCATCCGAAGAAATTCGAAAAGACCGAACGGCGTGATGACAGCCGTCTTCGGGATGTCCTCCGGCCTGACGGGGACCTGGTGGTAACCGCGTATGAGGTCCACCTTCGAGAAGAAGGACATATTCGCCAAGCGGGCGGAAAAGTCCTGAATATGGGGGACGGGGTAGCGGTCGTGGGTGGTGGCGTCGTTGAGACGGCGGTAGTCCCCGCACGGTCGCCATCCCCCGCCGGGCTTGGGCACGATGTGAAGCGGCGACGCCCAAGCACTCTCGGAGCGCCGCACGATGCCAAGCCGCTCCAGCGTAGCGAACGCCGCTTTAGCCACCGCGAGCTTCGTTGGCTCGAGGCGGCGTGCCCGGGCGTAGACCGGTGGCCCGGCGGTGGGGATGTGGTGTTCCACCCCATGCATGACGGCCCCCGCCGAGAAGGTGGGCCGCGTGAGGGCCGGGAAACCCGCGAGGAGGCGGGTGAATTCGTTCACTGCTGGAAGCGTACAGATGAACCTGGCCGGAACCGAACCGCTCAGTAAGCCGCTCGGCGAGCCGCTCGGTGAGCCGCTCCGGGAGCTGCTCAACGAGGCGGGCAGCGCGCACGCGAGCGAGCTGAACGTCTCAGCCTGGACAAGCCTTCTGTGCTTTACGTCGACCAACAGGCCATTGGCACACAGGAAGTCCGCGCCGAGCATTGCCATAGGCACGTCGGCAGTGACGAACGACCACCGGAAAACCTGCCCTCCGAACCGCAGAGAAAGGCAGCGTTTTCCGTACGTGCGAATGGACGTACCGTTGGCGGCAAGCAGCGCGTTGTGGCCTACCTTTATTTAACGTGTGTGCCCAGCACCACACTACAACATCATCTGCCGACAAGAACATCGATTTATACATGATGACATGCTGGTAAAAGAAGAACATGTTGGCAAAAATTGGACACTAATAACCTCTTCTGCCTGGAAAAATAGCGTAAATGGATCTATTGGTGGAGTAGGTATGCTTGTTCGTCCCCACGCATACAAAGCTCTCAACAAAGTCGAAAATATATCATCGAGAATGGGACTAATGACATAACTCCTGTGATTTTAGATGAACTCGACATCAAAAAAGGTCCCTTCACCATAGATGAACTCCATAAAGCTCTTAAAAACATTCAAAATGGGAAAGCCTGTGGTCTAGATGACATTCCAGCCGAGATTTGGAAACTAGGTGAATTCGATGAGATTTTACTGAATTTGTGTAATGCTGTATCTCATCAACATCCAATAGATAGATGGACAGAAGGATGTATATCACCTTTCCAGAAAAATGGCGACCGAGGGCTTACAAAAAACTATCGAGGAATCACTCTAACATCAACTGCGGCCAAAATATACAACCTGATGTTATTAAACAGAATCAGACCGCGTATAGAACCAGTTCTGCGAAAAAATCAAAATGGCTTTCGTACTAGTAGATCGACCTCCGGACAAATCCTTACTATTAGACGTCTTCTTGAAGGCGTTAAAGCTAAAAATCTTCCTGCTGTTTTCCTATTTATTGATTTCTCGAAAGCTTTCGACTCCATCCATCGAGGTAAGATGAAGGAGATACTGCTAGCATTCGGGATACCTCAGGAGACAGTTAATGCCATCATGATGCTGTATAAGAACTCGCATGCAATAGTCCGATCACCTGACGGCGATACAGACTGTTTTGACATCATGGCAGGAGTTTTACAGGGTGATACCCTCGCTCCCTACTTATTCATAATATGTCTCGATTATGTGCTACGCAAAGCAATAGACACCAACAATGAACTTGGATTCACCCTAAGTAAACGGAAAAGTCGGCGATACCCATCCAAGAAGATTACAGATGCAGATTATGCAGATGATCTTGCGATTCTAGCAGACTATAACAATGATGCAGCGACACTACTACACAAGATTGAAGAAGTAGCCAGCCAAATTGGTCTCTACATAAATGCCTCGAAGACAGAGTACATCAGTCTTAATCAAGATCAAGTTGTAGACATAAAATCACTCACTGGTGAAAACATCAAAAAGGTTGACGAATTCACATACCTGGGAAGCAACATCGCCTCCACAAAAACAAGGCTTGGGGAGCTTTAAACAGTCTCGGCAAGATTTGGAAATCTGCGCTTCCAATAGAGCTGAAACGAAACTTCTTTAGAGCAGCTGATGAATCAGTTCTTGTATATGGGGCAATTACATGGACCTTGACATCGTCACTAGAAAAGGCCCTGGATGGTGCATACACTCGCATGCTCAGAGCAGCCCTTAACATCTCATGGAAAGAGCACCCAACAAAAGATGAATTGTATGCAAAAATCCCACCAATCAGTGTTCAGCCAGCCAAATGCTGGTCAAGCATACGTCAACGCAGATTAAGATTCGCTTGGCACTGCTGGAGAAACAAAGATGAGCTCGCAAGCGATGTTTTACTTTGGTTACCAACTCACGGCAAACAGGCACCAGGTAGACCTGCGAAAACATATATAGATCAGCTTGCAAATGATACTGCGTGTCTGGTTAACGAACTACCTAATGCCATGAGTGACAGAGATGAATGGAAGAAACGTGTCATGGAATGCCGAGCTAGCTCGACGCAGTAATAGTAGTGTGTTGTGTGGTGTGTGTTTGTGTATGTGTATATGTGTGTGTTGTGTGGTGTGGTGTGTGTGTGTTGTGTGGTGTGTGTGTGTTGTGTGGTGTGGTGTGTATGTGTTGTGTGGTGTGTGTGTGTTCTGTGTGTGTGTGTGGTGTGTGTGTGTGGTGTGTGTGTATATATGTGTGTGTGGTGTGTGTTGTGTGGTGTATCTGTGTGTTGTGTGGTGTGTGTTTGTGTATCTGTGTGGTGTGTGTTTGTGTATGTGTATATTCATATATTCATTCATCTACATATATATCTGTGCAGTGTCTGTCCTGTCCTGTGTTGTGTTGTCACTGAACTACTTTCTCAAACTTTTGTGAAATCGTACCAAACTTCTGGTGTGCACATATCTCTCCCGTCGGTATGTCCTATGGGGAAAAAAAATTTTCCCAACTTAAGTTTTCAACTTCAATTGTTTATAAAATGTGATTTCACGTATATTACAAATACATTTGTGCAAAATAATTGTTTGAATTATGATTGGTTTAAACCATGACAAAACGGCAACTCGGGTACAGTCATTTATCTACATATCTACACATCTGGGCAGTGTCTGTGTTGTCACTTAACGACTCCCTCAAACTTTTGTTTCCGTGGTTGTGCAGTGTTTTTAATAACGTTGTGGTGGTTTTGAATCACGTGGTGGTGAGGTATTTTGAATTATGTGGTGGTGAGGTGTTTTTAAATGATGTGGTGGTGAGATGTTTTAAAATCACATGGTGGCGAGGTGTTTTGAATGACGTGGTGGTGAGGTGTTTTGAATTACGTGGTGGTGAGGTATTTATAATTACGTGGTGGTGAGGTGTTTTGAATTACGTGGTGATGAGGTGTTTTGAATTATGTGGTGGTGAGGTGTTTTGAATTATTTGGTGGTGAGGTGTTTTTAAATGACGTGGTGGTGAGGTCTTTTTAATTTCGTGGTGGTGAGGTGTTTTGAATTACGTGGTGATGAGGTGTTTTGAATTATGTGGTGGTGAGGTGTTTTGAATTTCGTGGTGGTGAGGTGTTTTTATTACGTGTTTTATGGCTGTGAGGTGTTTTTAATTTCGTAGTGGTGAGGTGTTTTTATTACGTGTTTTATGGCTGTGAGGTGTTTTTATTTTCGTGGTGGTGAGGTGTTTTTATTACGTGTTTTATGGCTGTGAGGTGTTTTTAATTTCGTAGTGGTGAGGTGTTTTTATTACGTGTTTTATGGCTGTGAGGTGTTTTCAATTTCGTGGCTGTGAGGTCTTTTTATTACGTGTTTTGCGGCTGTGAGGTGTTTTAATTTCGTGGCTGTGAGGTGTTTTTATTATGTTTTATGGCTGTGAGGTGTTTTTATTACGTGTTTTATGGCTGTGAGGTGTTTTTATTACGTGTTTTATGGCTGTGAGGTTTTTTTAATTTTGTGGTGGTGAGGTGTTTTTATTACGTGTTTTATGGCTGTGAGGTGTTTTTAATTTTGTGGTGGTGAGGTGTTTTTATTACGTGTTTTATGGCTGTGAGGTGTTTTTAATTTCGTGTTTTGTGACTGTGAGGTGTTTTTATTACGTGTTTTATGGCTGTGAGGTGTTTTTAATTTCGTGGTGGTGAGGTGTTTTTATTACGTGTTTTGTGACTGAGGTGTTTTTATTACGTGTTTTATGGCTGTGAGGTGTTTTTAATTTCGTAGTGGTGAGGTGTTTTTATTATGTGTTTTATGGCTGTGAGGTGTTTTTAATTTCGTAGTGGTGAGGTGTTTTTATTACGTATTTTATGGCTGTGAGGTGTTTTTAATTTCGTGGCTGTGAGGTGTTTTCAATTTCGTGGCTGTGAGGTCTTTTTATTACGTGTTTTATGGCTGTGAGGTGTTTTTAATTTCGTAGTGGTGAGGTGTTTTTATTACGTGTTTTATGGCTGTGAGGTGTTTTTAATTTCGTAGTGGTGAGGTGTTTTTATTACGTGTTTTGCGGCTGTGAGGTGTTTTCATTTCGTGGCTGTGAGGTGTTTTTATTATGTTTTATAGCTGTGAGGTGTTTGTATTACGTGTTTTATGGCTGTGAGGTGTTTTTATTACGTGTTTTATGGCTGTGAGGTGTTTTTATTACGTGTTTTATGGCTGTGAGGTGTTTTTATTACGTGTTTTATGGCTGTGAGGTGTTTTTAATTTCGTGGTGGTGAGGTGTTTGTATTATGTGTTTTATGGCTGTGAGGTGTTTTTATTACGTGTTTTATGGCTGTGAGGTGTTTTTATTACGTGTTTTATGGCTGTGAGGTGTTTTTGATTTCGTGGTGGTGAGGTGTTTTTATTACGTGTTTTATGGCTGTGAGGTGTTTTTATTACGTGTTTTGTGACTGTGAGGTGTTTTTATTACGTGTTTTATGGCTGTGAGGTGTTTTTAATTTCGTAGTGGTGAGGTGTTTTTATTACGTGTTTTATGGCTGTGAGGTGTTTTTAATTTCGTGGCTGTGAGGTGTTTTCAATTTCGTGGCTGTGAGGTCTTTTTATTACGTGTTTTGCGGCTGTGAGGTGTTTTAATTTCGTGGCTGTGAGGTGTTTTTATTATGTTTTATGGCTGTGAGGGTTTGTATTACGTGTTTTATGGCTGTGAGGTGTTTTTATTACGTGTTTTATGGCTGTGAGGTGTTTTTATTACGTGTTTTATGGCTGTGAGGTGTTTTTAATTTCGTGGTGGTGAGGTGTTTTTATTACGTGTTTTATGGCTGTGAGGTGTTTTTAATTTTGTGGTGGTGAGGTGTTTTCAATTTCGTGGCTGTGAGGTGTTTTTATTACGTGGTGGTGAGGTGTTTTTATTACGTGTTTTATGGCTGTGAGGTGTTTTTATTACGTGTTTTATGGCTGTGAGGTGTTTTTAATTTCGTGGTGGTGAGGTGTTTTTATTACGTGTTTTATGGCTGTGAGGTTTTTTTAATTTCGTGGTGGTGAGGTGTTTTTATTACGTGGTGGTGAAGTGTTTTTATTACGTGTTTTATGGCTATGGGGTGTTTTTATTTCGTGTTTTATGGCTGTGAGGTGTTTTTAATTTCATGGTGGTGAGGTGTTTTCAATTTCGTGGCTGTGAGGTGTTTTTATTACGTGTTTTGTGACTGTGAGGTGTTTTTATGATGTGTTTTATGGCTATGAGGTGTTTTTATGACGTGTTTTATGGCTGTGAGGTGTTTTTATTCCGTGTTTTATGGCTGTGAGGTGTTTTTAATTTCGTGGTGGTGAGGTGTTTTCAATTTCGTGGCTGTGAGGTGTTTTTATTACGTGTTTTGTGGCTGTGAGGTGTTTTTAATTTCGTGGTGGTGAGGTGTTTTTAATTTCGTGGTGGTGAGGTGTTTTTAATTTCGTGGTGGTGAGGTGTTTTTAATTTTGTGGTGGTGAGGTGTTTTTATTACGTGTTTTATGGCTGTGAGGTGTTTTTAATTTTGTGGTGGTGAGGTGTTTTTATTAAGTGTTTTATGGCTGTGAGGTGTTTTTAATTTCGTGGCGGTGAGGTGTTTTTATTACGTGTTTTATGGCTGTGAGGTGTTTTTAATTTCATGGTGGTGAGGTGTTTTTATTACGTGTTTTATGGCTGTGAGGTGTTTTCAATTTTGTGGCTGTGAGGTGTTTTTATTACGTGTTTTGTGACTGTGAGGTGTTTTTATTATGTGTTTTATGGCTATGAGATGTTTTTATTACGTGTTTTATGGCTGTGAGGTGTTGTTATTACGTGTTTTATGGCTGTGAGGTGTTTTTATTACGTGTTTTATGGCTGTGAGGTGTTTTTATTGCGTGTTTTATGGCTGTGAGGTGTTTTTAATTTCGTGGTGGTGAGGTGTTTTTATTGCGTGTTTTATGGCTGTGAGGTGTTTTTAATTTCGTGGTGGTGAGGTGTTTTTATTACGTGTTTTATGGCTGTGACGTGTTTTTATAACTTTTTTATGGCTGTGAGGTGTTTTTATTACGTGTTTTATGGCTGTGAGGTGTTTTTAATTCCGTGGTGGTGAGGTGTTTTTATTACGTGTTTTATGGCTGTGAGGTTTTTTAAATTTTGTGGTGGTGAGGTGTTTTTATTACGTGTTTTATGGCTGTGACGTGTTTTTATAACTTTTTTATGGCTGTGAGGTGTTTTTATTACGTGTTTTATGGCTGTGAGGTGTTTTTAATTTCGTGGTGGTGAGGTGTTTTTGTTACGTGTTTTATGGCTGTGACGTGTTTTTATAACTTTTTTATGGCTGTGAGGTGTTTTTATTACGTGTTTTATGGCTGTGAGGTGTTTTTAATTCCGTGGTGGTGAGGTGTTTTTATTGCGTGTTTTATGGCTGTGAGGTGTTTTTAATTTCGTGGTGGTGAGGTGTTTTTATTACGTGTTTTATGGCTGTGACGTGTTTTTATAACTTTTTTATGGCTGTGAGGTGTTTTTATTCCGTGTTTTATGGCTGTGAGGTGTTTTTAATTCCGTGGTGGTGAGGTGTTTTTATTACGTGTTTTATGGCTGTAAGGTTTTTTTAATTTTGTGGTGGTGAGGTGTTTTTAATTTCGTGGCTGTGAGGTGTTTTTAATTTTGTGGTGTTGAGGTGTTTTTATTACGTGTTTTATGGCTGTGAGATGTTTTGAATTACTTGGTGGTGAGGTGTAATCGTCCCAAACTTCCAGTCTGCACCTTTCCTTCACAGCCTTTCCTTCACAGATATATATATCTGTGCAGTGTCTGTCCTGTGTTGTCACTGAACTACTTTCTCAAACTTTTGTGAAATCGTACCAAACTTCTGGTATGCACATATCTCTCCCGTCGGTATGTCCCAAGAGTATTCTTTAAAAAAAAAAAATCCAGTTTTTTTTTTTTCGGAATTTTCTTTTTTTCAACTTAAGTTTTCAACTTCAGTTGTTTATAAAATGTGATATCACGTATATTACAAATACATTCGTGCAAAATAATTGTTTGAATTATGATTGGTTTAAACCATGACAAAACGGCAACTCGGGTACAGTCATTTATCTATATATCTACACATCTGGGCAGTGTCTGTGTTGTCACTTAACGACTCCCTCAAACTTTGTGTTTCCGTGGTTGTGAAGTGTTTTTGATAAGGTTGTGGTGGTTTTGAATCACGTGGTGGTGAGGTATTTTGAATTATATGGTGGTGAGGTGTTTTTAAATGACGTGGTGGTGATGTGTTTTTAAATCAAATGGTGGCGAGGTGTTTTAAAATCACTTGGTGGTGAGGTGTTTTGAATTACGTGGTGGTGAGGTATTTATAATTACGTGGTGGGGTGGTGTTTTTAATTATGTGGTGGTGAGGTGTTTTGAATTAGTTGGTAATGAGGTGTTTTGAATTACGTGGTGGTGAGGTGTTTTGAATTACTTGGTGGTGAGGTGTTTTTAAATGATGTGGTGGTGAGGTGTTTTGAATTACTTGGTGGTGAGGTGTTTTTAAATGATGTGGTGGTGAGGTGTTTTGAATGACTTGGTGGTGAGGTGTTTTTAAATGACGTTCGAGGACACAGGCACAGTTCTCCTGTGCAACGTTTCCCTGGGCCAAACTCGCCCCATCGTGCCCACCGGATGGCAGCGGCACATATTTGACGCCCTCCACGGCCTTTCCCACCCAGGCCGGAAAGCGTCGCAGAAGCTCGTGGCAGCAAAGTTCGTCTGTCACGGGCTCCGTAAGGACGTCCGCGACTGGGCCAATGCCTGTGTCGCCTGCCAGCGCGCGAAGGTCCACCGGCACACCCAGGCCCCGTTGACACCATTCAACGTGCCCGCGCGGCGGTTCGACCACGTCAATGTGGACCTGGTGGGACCCCTTCCCTCCTCGCGGGGCTTCACCCACCTCCTCACGATGGTGGACAGGACCACCAGGTGGCCGGAGGCCGTCCCGCTGGCATCAACAACATCCGCCGACGTGGCGCAGGCCTTCATTGGCACCTGGATTGCCCGTTTCGGCACCCCCTCGGACATCTCCTCCGACAGAGGCCCGCAATTCACCTCCGAGCTTTGGGGCGCGGTCGCCCAGGCCTTGGGGGTCAAGCTATACTGCACCACGGCCGACCACCCCCAAGCCAACGGCTTGTGCGAGCGGTTCCACCGCTCGATGAAGGCCACTCTCAGGGCCAGCCTCCAGGATGACGGTTGGGCCGTCAGGCTCCCGTGGGTCCTAATGGGCCTCCGAACGGCCCCTAAAGAGGACCTCCAGGCTTCCACCGCTGAGCTGGTCTACGGCCAGCCACTGCGCGTGCCGGGCGAGTTCATCCCTGATGCCACCGGCCCCTGGTCCGCGGCTCGCCAACGCTCGGTCCTCCAGGAGGCCGCCAGGAGATTTGCCCCCATGCCCACGTCCCACCACGGCTGCCCCCAACCCCACCTTCCCCCAGCACTTCACACTGCGGAGTACGTTTTTATCCGGAACGGCGCACACCGGGGACCGCTCCGGCCACCGTACGATGGACCTTTCCGGGTCCTGAAGAGGGACGACAAGTCGTTCATCATTGACATCGGCGGCAAACCGGACCGCATCTCCGTGGACCGCCTCAAGCTGGCCCATTTGGACCTCGACCAACCTCCACGGTTGGCCCTTCACGACGGGGCCGTCCCCCGTCAACCAAGCCCTCCGCCAGACCATCCACCGCCACGCCACCTACCACCCCTACACGAATCGCCAGGGGTCGTTTCGGCCGGGTCATCAAGACCCCCCTCAAACTGACTGTCCCGGTGCAAGTTAATTCTGGGGGGGGGGGCGCATGTAGCGGTTACCGGAAGCATGACACAATCATCTTGCACCGGCCGATGACGTAACCGGCGGGCGGTTACTTGCCTGTACTCGCCCAGACGTGTCCGGACTTGCCTTGCCCGGGCGGACTCTCGATTTGCATACCACGCCCTGTTGAGAGGCGTGGCTGACTTATTTGCATACCACGCCCCGCCTGAGAGGCATGGCTTTTGTGTGGTGAACTTTTGATATAAATTGCCGCCCGTGTTAACGGGCTGGTCAGTGCTTTTGAGTTCTTTCGAGGTGTGCTAGAATAAATAGCTCAGTGAAACTTCGTTCCTGGTGTCGTCCATTTTGTCCGGCTTTATCGTGCGAGCACAGCTCCACACCATGCTGTTATTTTGTTTTACAAACTTTTTCTCACCACTGTGCGTACCTGGCCGTGAAAAGGTGTCGTTTGAATATTTCATATACAGGTTTGGGTGGAGAGAGGACAGAATTGTGGAAGAGGGGACGAGTTCTTACCATTTCCTGTTATAATATGAATAAAACTTGTACATTCGTCGAGTGGAAGTGGAGAACCAGGGGTTAATATAGGTTTGGGGGCCCAGACTAGGTGGGAGAATGGATAGATTGGGTTATGACAGATTAAGGCTAAGCCGGCTGTCTGGCCTCCTCGCCAGCCCCTACCTGCATCAGCGACCTGCCAGCCATATTATCAACCTGCCGGCCTGTGACGTCCTTGTCGTCCTTTATCGCCGTCACCTGCCTGCATCACGTGCCATGACCACCGGACTGTGCGTCATCTGTTTTGTGCCTTTGCGCTCAATCAAGCACTCCAACGAAACGGAACGGACTGCTCGACATCGCTTATCACCGATAGCAAGCTGCTTGCTAATGAAACGCACCGCCTCTGCTAACCTTCACTCATCCTTCACTCCTCTCCCTCATTCCTTATTACCTCAATCCTTCATGCGATTTCCCTCAGGCGAGAACACCGTTGCTAGGCAACACCAAAATACGGAAGTGGAGACAAACGCTCAGGGGTGAAAGTGAAACTTTTCTCAAAGAGCAAATGTGAATGTTTCCTTAAATGAAATATTATTTAAAACAAGCAAGATGACTTTACTTCTTTAAAACACATGAAATCCCCTTTTGTTCGCGGTCAGTACTCGAAGCTCCTGCGGATGACGCGCGAAATGCTCACTCAGCTCGGCCTCTCCCTCAGGTAAATGTTATTTTTGAAATTCCTGGAAGATAATAACAATAGATCGTTCGAGGATTACTCGTTGGAGGTTTCAGGGAAAATCATATCAATTAATTCCGCACCTGCGTGGTTACCTGACTCGACCAGCAGCGGGAAAAGTTCAAAAGAAAAACACAGCAGGAGGATGGAGCATCTGGACGGTGTTTCCTTCGAGGTCCGCGTTTAGTTAATAAAGCTTTAACTTTTCGCTCTTTGCATCGGGTCCGCGAACAGTCACAGATCTTCCAACCTTTGTTTCTTTTCTTTCCCCGTTCCCGCTATACCCGCACCTGTTTTTACCTTTACCCTCCTGAAGATCTTGCGAATGGTCCCATCCCCGAAGCTGGATAGGCCAGGCACTGTCAGTACTTGTGGGTGTACATTTGTGCTGTTGGTGGAGCTATCAGAGCCAACAGTTGTGTGTGGTGGTCTGTGTGTGTGGTGGTCTGTGTGTGTGGTGGTCTGTGTGTGTGGTGGTCTGTGTGATGTCAAATGTGTACACAATATATGTGTGGTGTGGTGTGTGGTGTGTGTGTGTGTGTGGTGTGGTGTGTGTGTGTGTGTGTGTGGTATGTGTGTGTGTCGTGTGGCATGTGGTGTGTGTTTGTGTTTGTGTATGTGTATATGTGTATATGTGTATTCGTGTGTGTGTGTGTGTGTGTGTGTGTGTGTGTGTGTGTGTGTGTGTGTGTGTGTGTGTGTGTGTGTGTGGTGTGGAGAGCAAACTCCCATCCACGGGGTCGCAGGTGGCGGATAGTGAAACGGCCTCCAGATATGGAGGTTAGCTGCGAATACACAATAAGCAGTCCCTGACCAAACACGGGTTGCCCTTTGGCAAGGCATCGTACCCGGATGCCACCCGAACCAGGGTCACGGCGAAGACATTGGGAGGCAGGATGTTGGATGGTGGATGAAGCAAATTCGAACAGTCTTGGTTCATGCCACTTAGTGGCAAGGCGATACGAACAGTTACTGCTGATTGTTTCTGTGAGGCACAAATGCCCTGAAATAAGGTACTGCTCACACTCGGATGGACTGGCGACAGCGAGTGTAAATACTAGCTCCCGAAAGCAAAACATGACACTGAAGCGCGGTGCTACGCGCGCTTACTTGTACAATAACAAGGAAGCGGACAACGCGGTAAGTTTAAGTGTCTTTATTAAAAGAGTTCACTGTAGCCCTGGAGCGTTCCGGGCTGCGCGCCCGGTGTATATCCCGCGGCCACGCCTACCCCTTGGGCGTGGCCGCCGCCCACTTGGTGCGCGGAATGATGCCGTAGCGCCAGTGAGCTTTCGTGTCCGCCACACGCGCCCCCCCAGAATTCCCGCGCACCTGGAGGGCCAGTTTGCGGGGCAAACGGATGACCTGGCCGAAGCGCCCTCTGGCGACTGGCGGCGTCCGGGGTGCAGGGATGCCAGCTGGGATGCCTCCGGCTGCACCCGGGATGGGTGCAGGCTCGGGGGGCGACGTGCCGGCGGGGCCGGGCGGTGCCGGGGGTCCGCCCGCCGGGGGGCGGCCCCGACACGGGGGCCGAGCCACCGGCGGTGGGTGGTCCACGTCGAGGTGGGCCGGCTTGAGGCGGTCTATGGAGACACGGTCAGGAGTGCCGCCGATGTCCAAGGTGAAATGTTTCACCCCGGTCTCCAGCACGTGGAAAGGCCCGTCGTACGGGGGCCGCAGTGGTGTCCGGTGGGCGTCGTGCCGGACGAAGACGTACTCCGCGGTGCGAAGCTCCGGGGCGACGTGCGTAGGTGGGTGCCCGTGGTGCGCCGTGGGCACCGGGGCGAACCTCTGGGCGGTCTCCTGCAGCGCGGAGCGCGGACCATGGTGCCGTGGAGTCGGGGAGGAACTCGCCCGGCACCCGCAGCGGTTGCCCGAAGACCAACTCCGCCGCGGATGCGCGCAGGTCGTCCTTGGGTGCCATCCTGAGGCCCAGCAGCACCCAGGGGAGCCTGTCGACCCAGCCGCCGTCGCGGAGGGTCGCCCGGAGCGCGGCCTTCAACAAGCGGTGGAACCGCTCGCACAGGCCGTTAGCCTGGGGGTGGTAGGCCGTGGTGCGGTGCAGCTGGACCCCGAGCCCCCGCGCGACCGCCCCCCACAGCTCCGAGGTGAACCGGGGGCCGCGGTCGGACGAGATGTCCAAGGGGGCGCCGAACCGGGCGACCCAGGTGGCGATGAATGCCTGCGCGACGTCCGCCGCCATCGTTGACGCCAAAGGCACGGCCTCCGGCCACCGGGTGGTGCGGTCCATCATGGTCAGGACGTGGGTGAAACCCCGCGAGGGGGGCAGAGGTCCCACCAGGTCCACGTGAACGTGGTCAAACCGACGTGGTCGACCGACTATATACAGGAACTCTAACGTCCCGTTACCATTCTCTCCACGCTCCGTCCTCGACCCGGAACTCCTCCTCTTATTGGCCACGCCCCCTCTAGCGTACCTTCCATGCACATCACCACAAGTAAACTAGATACCTTTATTCCAAGGCAATTCCAAAGACATTTGAAAAGGGACTCAAAGGAAATGCAAGTATTACCATTTCTGCTTTCTTTATACTCGCTGAAGGGCCTATCTATGACAGGCCCTTCAGCTAGACTTAAATACTGTTCTTGTCAAACAGCTCATATAACCATGTTCTGTGATAGTTGCATGATTTAATTAGTTTCAAATTCAATTATTTTGTGTTCACATATATCTTTACAATTGAATTCTATTTTTTTAATGAGATAAAAATATAATTTAAAAAAATGATTTTTCACCTTTGAGGGATAGGGCCAAAACGACAAAACGTTCTAATTTGTACAGCACGATATCTCAAAAAGTTATGGACGGATTCGGACAAAACTTGGTGGAACAATTTAGTCAGGTTCACTATGTTAACAAATATAATTTCGTTCAAAATTTTGGTAGATTAGCAAAACTATACATTTTTGGAATATTCAGAGCATGAGGAATCCAAAAATTAATGTTTACATTTGCGTAGACACCTTTGCGAAAATGACACTCAGGACAGTGATGAAGATAGTCAGGTTCACTATGTTAACAAATATAATTTCTTTCAAAATTTTGGGATGAGCAAACCTGTACATTTTTGGAATCTTCAGAGCATGGAGAATATGAAAATCAATGTTGGCATTTGCACAGACACCTGCATGGCCGCCATTTTGGATTTTGAAAATGGCCGCCATAAAATACATATTTTGCGCGATCTCGGCTTCTAGTCAACCTAGAGACTTAATTAAATATGCTAATCCTATGTTTTCTGGGTCAAGGAATCCAATAAAGGCCTCAAAATAGTGCTCAGGATTATAGAAAAGCAACAAACAAATGTAATTGAAAACCATTGTCTTTATATTTGTGATATTGAAGCACGCGGTACTACGCGCGTGACTTGCTACCAAGGAGGAAGCGGACAACGCGGTGAGTTTATAGTTCTTTATTCCAAAGAGGTCACTGTAGCACTGGCGCGCTCCGGGTCCGGGCTGCGCACCCGGTGTATATCCTGAGGCCACGCCTACCCCTCGGGCGTGGCCGCCGCCCACTTGGTGCGCGGAATGATGTCACCACGCCAGTGGGCTTTCGTGTCCGCCACAATATAACTGTATTACATAATACATGATATTGCAAGTCCTTTGAAGTTATAGGTTGTTATAGGAAGTTATAGGTAGTATCAGATTGAACTGTAAGTCCTATACACAGGATCTACGAGGTCTATACCGTTCAGGAATATGCTTTTACAGATCTTCATCACTGTCCTGAGTGTCATTTTCGCAAAGGTGTCGACGCAAATGTAAACATTAATTTTTGGATTCCTCATGCTCTGAATATTCCAAAAATGTATGGTTTTGCTAATCTACCAAAATTTTGAACGAAAAAACATAGTGAACCTGACTAATTGGGAATATGACAAGAACAAGCTGGTTCGATTTTGGTGGAGGTATGGATGCAAATTCAGTCTATCAGTGGGATACAAAACGTAAACTGTTCAGTCTGGCGGAGGTATGCTTTCTACTGAATGTCGTTATAGTTTAAGATACTTTTAGAACTGTGCATGAGTGAACAACGTTATTGAGCAGGGAAAATATTTTTAAAATATTATTTTTAAATAATTAAATTATTTTTAATTATTTTTAAATTATTTTTAAAATAAATTTTGCTACAATTTCTGCATTGCTTTCCAATCATTTCCCACTTAATTTCCATTCCCATCTGATTGTTCAATGTTTGTAGCGATGCGTGAGCTGATTTTACACAAGGAAGACAAAAAGCAAAGGAACATTGGGCACATCCCGCCGATGTCAGACCATTGGGCCAATCATACCGGTAACAGAGAGTATTAGCCAATTACAACTGTATCAGAGACTAGCAATTTGCCAGTGGTGGGTGGGGGGGGGGGGGGGGTGAGGGAAGCAGGAGGGGTGAGGAAGGGAGTGGGGGAATGGAAGGGGGAGGGGAGGTGGAGGGGAGGAGGAGAGGGAGGTGAAGGGAAAGATATACTACATATACAGTGCATTCATAAAGTATTCAGACCCCTTCATTTTTTTCACATTTTGTTATGTTGCAGCCTTATGCTCAAATCGTTCAAATTCATTTTTTTCCCTCATCAATCTACACTCAATACCCCATAATAACAAAGAGAAAACAGGATTTTAGAAAGTTTTGCAAATTTATTAAAAAGAAAAAACTGAAATATCACATTTACATAAGTATTCATACCCTTTGCTATGACACTTGAAATTTAGCTCAGGTGCCTCCCATTTTTTTGATCATCTTTGAGATGTTTTTACACCTTGATTGGAGTTCACCTGTGGTAAATTCAATTGATTGGACCTGATTTGGAAAGGCACACACCTGTCTACATAAGGTCTCACAGCTGATAATGCATATCAGAGGAAAAACCAAGCCATGAGGTCGAAGGAACTGCCTGCCGAGCTCAGAGACAGGATTGTGTTGAGGCACAGATCTGGGGAAGCCTACAAAAAAAATTCTGCTGCATTGAAGGTTCCCAAGAGCACAGTGGCCTCCATAATTCTTAAATGGAAGAAGTTTGGAACAACCAGGACTCTTCCTAGAGCTGGCCGCCCGGCCAAACTGAGCAATCGGGGGAGAAGGGCCTTGGTAAGAGAGGTGACCAAGAACCCGATGGTCACTCTGGCTGAGCTCCAGAGATCCTGTGTGGAGATGGGAGAAACTTCCAGAAGGACAACCATCACTGCAACACTCCACCGATCTGGGCTTTATGGCAGAGTGGCCAGACGGAAGCCTATCCTCAGTGAAAGACACATGAAAGCCCGCTTGGAGTTTGCAAAAAAGCACCTAAAGGACTCTCAGACTGTGAGAAACAAGATTCTGTGGGCTTTCATGAGTCTGAAAATAATACATCAAACCAGGATGGACAGTCGAAGGCCAGTAGGTAGACAACAAGATGAAAGCAAACAGTGCAGAAGGATAATGGAAGCTGCAATTACTACAGAAGAAATACAACCTCTAACCCAAGATAGGAAACAGTTGAGAATTGTGGTTGGGGTCTAATGCTGCATAGCAGTGGGAAGGTAAAGACAAAGCAAGATTTAGAAATAAGCATTCCATGTTTAAGAGGATTAGCCTCGTATTATACAGAGTTGTAACTCGTAATTTAATAAAGATTGATCAGAACAAAATATTCTAGCGATTCGTGGACTCGAGATATTTTCTCTCATGGATATTTGAGATATTTTCTCAAATATTTTCTCTCTTGAGATATTTTCTTGATATTTTCTCTTATGAATTTTTGGCACGGACAACTTCAGTTGCCTCGATCTTTTAATGTCGTTCACTCGCAGCATGTTTCTGAAGATATAATTGCACTCGTATCTCCTTCAATTGGTCCCAGAAATGCCATTAACAAAGTTCACATTAGAGTTTCTCATCACCTTCAGTACTCCCAGAGTATTATTTTATTACTTTTATATAGTCCACACTCCCGGTGTGTACCCCGGGGTTGAATAGGTACACCGTATCCCTGCGTGTCGTCAAAGGCGACTAAAAGGGTTGGCGTCAGGAAGGGCATCCGGCCATAAAAAACATTGCCTCAAAAAGAGAACCATGACAATTACAACTGCATATGGGCAGGGTACAGCCCGAAGTACCCCGTGGGGGACCCCACTCCCTCTCGTCAAAACTCAAGGTGGGGAACCTGATCGAAGCAAGGGTGGAAATCACTCCATTTATGACGACAAAACGTCTGATGCCCGACGTGGAGATCGGTTTCTGAGGTTTGGGAAATGGAATGTAGGGACAATGACAGGGAGATCAGGAAAAGTGGTGGAAGTATTGGTCAGAAGAAGAGTGGACATATGTTGTGTGCAGGAGACGAGATGGAAGGGAAGTGGTGTGAGAATGGTGAAGGGTAGGCAGGGACAGAAATAAAAGTTTGTGTGGCAAGGGTGCCCGGAGGGCGTGAATGGTGTTGGTGTCCTGTTTTCTGAGGAGTTTGTAGACAGTGTGGTGAGTGTGACGAGAGTGAGTGAAAGGTTGATGATGGTGAAAATGATGATTGGAAAGCTCTTGGTGAACGTCATCTCGGGATATGCTCTGCAGGTTGGTCGGAGCGATGAAGAGAAGGACAGGTTCTGGTGTGCAATAGAGAAGCTGATGGAAAACGTGAAAGATGAGGAAGTTGTTGTGGTAGGAGGAGACCTAAATGGACATGTGGGAAGGAGTAAGGATGGTTTTGAGGGAGTTCATGGGGGTTATGGATATGGTGTGAGAAATGGAGAAGGTGAAAGGATTTTGGAGTTTGCTGATGGAGCTGATTTGTTGATTTGTAATACTCAGTTCCAGAAAGAGGATAATAAGCTTGTTACATACACATCAGGTAGGTCGACGACAACCGTTGACTACCTGCTGGTGCGTAGGTGAGATAGGGGGCACCTCCGGGACACCTCCGGGCATCTCCGGGACACAAAGGAGGCTGTTTCACAGCACCACTTGGTTGTCTGTGACATAAGGGTGAAAGGTGCAAGGGGGGCACCTCCGGGCACCTCCGGGATAGGGGGCACCTCCGGGCACCTCCGGGACACAAAGGAGGCTGTTTCACAGCACCACTTGGTTGTCTGTGACATAAGGGTGAAAGGTGCAAGGAGAGCTCGGCGGGTGAAGAACCAACCGAGAATGAAGGTGTGGAAGTTGAAAGAGGTGACAGTGAGGGAGGCATTAAAAGAGAGACTGAGTAGGGCAGAGGATGATGTGGGCGAGCTTTAAATTGGTTGGATGTCAATGAAAGATAGTCTGTTGGGAGCCCTTGGTGAGGTATGTGGATGGACAAAAGGACCACCGAGGCATTCGGAAACATGGTGGTGGGATGATGAAGTTGGAAAGAAGATTGACGAGAAGAGGAAGAAGTTCAAGGAGTGGCAGAAGGCGAAGGGTATCGGGGCAGAAAAGGCAGAGCATGAAAGTTATAAGGCAGCCAAGAAGGCTGCAAAGAAAGAGGTAGCAAAGGCGCAGGAGGCATGTCGGAAAATGTTCGGAGAACGCTTGGATTTGGAAGAAGGTCAGAGAGTGGTATTCAGGATTGCAAAGCAGATAGCGAAAGAGGTGTGATGTGATGGGGGTGAGTTGCTTGAAGGATGAAGTGGGACAAATCGTTGTGGACCCAGATGGAATTAAAGGAAGATGGAAAAGATATATGGAAATGCTGTTGAATGCAGAGAATGAATGGGATGGCAACATAGAGAGTAACCCAGTTTTAGGACCGGCAGAAATGATAACTGAGAAGAGAGTTGAGGAAGCGATAAAAGCAATGAAGAGTAGAAAAGCGGGAGGGCCGACGGGAGTTGTGGGAGATATGTTGAAGGCAGCAGGAAGTTGGGGTGTGAAGAGAATGACAGAGATCTGTAATCTGGTGGTGAAAGAAGGCCGCATTCCAGTGGATTGGGAGTTGAGTATCCTCGTCCCTCTATACAAGGGGAAAGGTGACCCTCTGGACTGTGGCTTACATCGAGCGATAAAGTTATTGGAGCATGGAATGAAGGTATTGGAAAGGGTGCTGGAGAGGAGGATAAGGAAGAAAGTGAAGATTGACGAAATGCAGTTTGGATTTATGCCAGGAAGAGGAACGACAGACGCGCTTTTTATTGTGAGGCAGTTGCAGGAGAAGTACATGGAGAAGAGGAAGATGCTGTTTCTTGGGTTTGTTGATCTGGAGAAAGCATTCGATAGGATTCCACGTGAAGTAGTGACATGGGCATTGAGGAAGTTAGGAGTGGAGGAATGGTTGATCAGAGTAGTGATGGCAATGTACAAAAGAGCGCGCACAGCTGTAAGGACGAAGGACGGGAACAGTGGTGAGTTTGAGGTGAAGGTGGGAGTGCATCAGGGTTCGGTACAAAGTCCACTACTATTTGTAGCTGTGATGGAGGTGCTGGCTCGGAACGTAAAGGAGGGTTTACCGTGGGAGTTGTTGTATGCAGATGATCTGGTTTTGATTGCAGAAAGTATGGATGGACTGAAGGAGAAGATGAACAAGTGAAAGGAATGTATGGAGACAAAAGGTCTGAAGGTAAATATCAGAGAAACGAAGGTGATGGCAAGTGGTAAAGCATGTGGTAAGGTGGAAAGAACTGGGAAGTGGCCATGTGCTGTGTGCAGGAAGGGTGTCGGAGTGAATTCCATTCAATGTACAATGTGCGCTGAGTGGGTTCATCAAAAATGTAGTGGTCTGAGAGAGTCATTAACCAGTGTGGCAGCTACATTCAAGTGTAAGGTGTGCACAGAGGGAGCTGCAGATGGAGGAAATGTTGAGTTGGATCTTGGAGACGGCGTGAAGCTGGAAGGTGTGAAAACATTTTGTTACCTAGGAGACATGCTGAATGGAGAAGGTGGATCAGACTCGGCAACGGTTGCTTGAGTGAGATGTGCATGGAAGAAGTTTCGGGAACTGAGTGGCGTGCTGGCGAGGAGGGGAGTGTCGTTGAAGCTGAAGGGAAAGGTGTATGGTGCATGTGTAAGAAGTGTTATGATTTATGGGAGCGAGACATGGGTAATGAACGTAGAGCAGCAACGAAGGCTGGAAAGGGTGGAAATGCGAATGGTTCGGTGGATGTGTGGAGTATCGTTGAGAGAGAGGAAGACAAATGATGAATTGCGAAAGATGATGGGAATAGAGCCTGTGATGGATGCTGTGAAGAGAAACAGTTTGAGATGGTTTGGTCATGTGTTGAGGAAGGATGAAAGTGACTGGTTGAGAAGAGTGATGGAAATGAATGTAGAAGGAAGTAGAGGACGGGGAAGACCGAGAAAGACTTGGCTAAAGATGGTCGAAGAAGAAATGCGGGCAAGGGGGTTAACAAGGGGAGATGCAGAAAATAGGGCAAAATGGAGAAGATTGTCATGGGGACCGCAAGGCTAACCCCCGCTCTTGCAAGGAAAATGGCCTTAAAATGCCTGTTGTTTGTTGTATATCATCCACATGATATTTTGGTCACAAGCCAATATTCAAGTGCTTGGATCAGGTTCTGAATAACATGATGAACTGTCAACTGCACGGTCATTTTGTCTCGCGAAGTCTGCAGAGATGGAGCGATACCTAACGACTGAATAATATTTCGATAAAGTGGGTGTTTCACATTTTTCTTGCGGCAAATATAAATAAATAAATTAATTAATAGCATTTCCATTTTCTTTGCTCACAATTAATGAAGTGACACCACGAATTTTAAATATCAAACTAAATGAACTGTGACCGGGCGGCTCATGGAACATAATGATGTGTCTCGTTATAATGAACAGGAATGTTCAGTTTACTGGTCAACGTCTCAAAATTTCATTGTCGGAAAACTTTTCTTTCAATAACAAAGAAGGGCGAACGCACCGCATGCCCCATGGCATCACTCATAAGGAAAGTAAAAAAAAAACATATATATATATACAGTCATGGCCCAAAAATATTGGCACCCTTGCACTTTTTTCAAATAGAATGCACCATTTCTTCCAGATAATTGTTGAAATTAAAAACATTTTGGTATCCACAAATGTATTTCTTTGGTTTGCAGAGGAACAAAACAAAAAAGCTGAAAAAATTACTAAATCTTAGCTTATTCCACACAGAAATCCTAAAATGTCCCAGACAATATTATTAGCACCTTTTAGAAGTTGTTCGAAATAATTAGATTTCAAGCAGGTGATTCTCCTTTACTTTGGAATTGAACTCACTTATGATGAGTTGCTGGTGCCTGCAAAATAAAAATTACTCATCCAACCAGTTTCAACAGAGAAAAGGAGTCATTCTGCTGTTTTGTGTCACTGTGTGTTCCACAATGAGCATGGAGAAGAGAAAGAAAACCAGAGAAATGTCTGAGGACGTCAGACAGGATTGTAGCCAAGCATGGACAATCTCCAGGCCACAATATAAGTCCATCTCCAGAGACCTTGATGTTCCTGTGTCCAACATACGCAATATTATCAGGAAGTTTAAGGCCCACTGCACTGTAGCTAACCTCCCTGGATGTGGCCGCAAGAGAAAATTTGATCGAAGATTGCAGCGAAGGATTGTTCGAATGGTGGAGAAAGCACCTCGATCAACTGCCTGCCAAACAGATTCAAGCTGACCTTCAGACACAAGGTACAACAGTTTCAACTCACACCATCCGTCACCAATGAGAGGAGAGAGGAGAGAGGGGAGAGGAGAGAGGAGAGAGGAGAGAGGAGAGAGGAGAGAGGGGAGAGAGAGAGAGAGAGAGAGAGAGAGCGAGAGAGAGAGAGAGAGAGAGAGAGAGAGAAAGAAAGAAACAAACAGAAACATATGAAAGCCCGACTGGAGTTTGGCAAAATACACCTGAACAAGCCAAAATCCTTCTGGGAGAATGTCCTGTGGACAGATGAGACCAAATTAGAGCTTGTTGGAAAGCACATCATCTCTATGTTTACAGAAAACAAAATGAAGCCTTCAAAGAAATGAACACCTTCCCCACAGTCAAACATGGAGGAGGTTCAGTGATGTTTTGGGGTTGCTGTGCTGCCTCTGGCACTGGGTGTCTTGATTGTGTGCATGGCATCATGAAATCGGGAGATTACCGAGGCATTTTGAAGCACAATGTTCAACCCAGTGTCAGAAAGCAGGGTCTCTGTCGAAGGTCATGGGTCTTGCAGCATGACAATGACCCCAAACACACTTCAAAAAGCACCCAGGCATGGTTCAAGACAAAACGCTGGACTGTTCCGAAGTGGCCAGCAATGAATCCAGATCTAAATCCCATTGAACACCTGTGGGGAGATCTGAAAACAGCAGTTGGGAGAAGGCACCCTTCAAATCTGGGAGAACCTGAGCAGTTTGCACAAGAAGAATGGGCCAAACTGCAAGTAGAGAGGTATCGGAAGCTCATTCATGGCTATCGGAAGTACTTGACTGCAGTTATTTTTTCCAAAGGCTGTGCCACCAAATATTAAATCTCGGGTGTCAATAATTTTGACACATTAATGTATGTCAATAATAATTGACAATTGTCAATAATATGGCTAACCTCCGCTCTAGCAGGGAAAATGGTCTTAAAATGCATGTTGTTGTTGTGTCATAATTTTGTCAATGCCATTTATTTTTATTTTCTGATTTAAAAGGATAAATTAAGTTCTGAATCAAAAACAAAGGTTCTGTAATATTAACAGTGAAATAAAGAATTGTGGAGACCAAATACTTTTGTCAATTTCAACTTATTTTTGGAGAAATTGTGAGTTATTTGAAAAAAGTGCAAGGGTGCCAATATTTTTGGCCACGAATGTACAGTCACGTGAAAAAGTAAGTACACCCCATGGAAAGTTTTGACTTTTTCAACATATTTCAACATACAGCTATTTGATCTTCATTTCAACAATATTGATAGATAAAGGTGATATAATATAACAAATATCATGAAACATTTAAATTTTGTGGTCCCTGGTGTTGGTTGGTCCCTGGTTTAAACCCTGGTGTTGGGCTAGCGGCTAGGTGCCGGCTTAGGATCCTAGGATCCTGGGTTTGAATCCCGGTCGATCGCTGAATTAACGCCAGGGGGGTTGACTCAGCCTGTCATCCTTCCGAGGTCGGCTAATTGAGTACCAGTTCACTGGTAATTCCCTGTTTGTCGTTAAAGGCGGCAAAAAGGGTTGGCGTCAGGAAGGGCATCCGGCCGTAAAACATTGCTTCAAAAAGGGGACCAAAAAACAACAACAACCACGGTTCCGGAAAAAGGCCAACCCCCGCTTTGCGGGGAAAAATGGCCTCTAGAGGTGGTTATTTTTTTTTTTTTTTTTTTTTTATTTTGTGGTCCATTGTATAATTTAAATAAATATAAATGCAAATTTCGCATGTGGAAAAAGTAAGTACACCCCCACATTTATCACAACTTCAAATACCTAAAATTAGAATCAGGTGCACCAGCTCAGGTGCACATGATTAGAACATCGTTAGAGAGGATCTTGGAGGAACCTGTCTTATTTAAACGTCAGACATTTAGTTTGGTTTGCTCTTTGTTGTTGAAGTGTGCGGCGTCAACATGCCTAGATCAAAAGAGCTCTCTGAGGCCTTCAGAAAGAATGTTATAGATGCCTACGTGTCTGGGAAGGGATTTAAAAAGATCTCCAAACAATTTGAAATCAATCATTCGACTGTCCGGAAGATCATCTACGAGTGGAGAAGATTCCAAACAACTGCCGACTTGTTCAGGCCAGGCCGCCCCAGCAAGTTCAGCCCGAGAGCAGACCGCAAGATGCTGAAATAAGTCTCAAAGAACCCCAGAATGTCATCACGGGACCTACAGGTAGCTCTTGCCACTGTTGATGTCAAAGTGCACGCACCATTAGAAAGAGGCTGCACAAACTTGATCTACATGGGAGGTGTGCCAGGAGGAAACCTTTGCTGTCCAGAAAGAACATCAGGGGAAGACTAAAGTTTGCCAATGAACACCTAGACAAAGACCAGCACTTCTGGAACAATGCGCTCTGGACAGATGAGTCAAAGGTAGAGCTATTTGGCCACAGTACCAGAAGACATGTTTGGCGAAAACCAAAGACAGCATTTGACCACAAGAACCTGATACCAACTGTAAAGCATGGTGGTGGAAATATTATTGTTTGGGGCAGCTTTGCTGCATCAGGGCCTGGGCAGCTCACCATCATAGAATCCACGATGAATTCTTCATTGTACCAGAGGGTGCTTGAGGATAATGGGAGGCCTGTCAGAGAGTCTGTCAGAGAGTTGAAGCTCAACCGTAGGTGGACCTTGCAACATGACAATGACCCTAAACATACCAGTAAATCCACCAAGGAATGGCTGAAAAGATAGAAATGGAGGGTTCTGGAATGGCCAAGTCAAAGCCTGGATCTAAATCCCATCGAGATGTTGTGGTGGAATTTGAAACGAGCTGTGCATGCAAGAAACCCCTCAAACATCGCACAGCTGAAATAATTCTGCATGGAGGAATGGGCAAAAATTTCTCCCAGTCGATGTCAGAGACTAGTAGACAATTATAAGAAACGCCTACTTGAGGTTGTTTCTGCCAAAGGGGCAATACCACCTATTAGAGCCAAGGGTGTACTTACTTTTTCCACATGCGAAATTTGCATTTATGTTTATTTAAATAATACAATGGACTACAAAATGTAAATGTTTCATGATATTTGTTATATTATATCACCTTTATCTATCAATATTGTTGACATGAGGATCAAATAGCTGTATGTTGAAATATGTTGAAAAAGTCAAAAACTTTACATGGCGTGTACTTACTTTTTCACATGACTGTATATATATATATATATATATATATATATATATATATATATATATATATTGTTGCGGTTTTAAGAACCCTCCACCTTGTAAATATTTGTAATAATCCCTTGTAAATAATCCCCTGTAAATATTCCCATTTTTGTGTAAAGATCAAAGGTCGCACCCTAGTTAGGTCATATTGCAACATGTAGGACACCATAGGCTCTTCTTTAGTTATTTCATTAGTATGTGTTCTAGTTAAGGATCTGTTTCCAATAGTTGAATCTGGGTTGTATTAATTAAATAAGAGTAGGCCCCAAAGTTCCTTTCAACATCAGTGCAAGTGGTCTTCTATCCCGCAAGCCGCCATAAGCCACGTGGCAGAGTTGGAGAAGAAGGGAGGAGCGCCAGGAATGAGGCGTGGCCCACCAACGCACCATCAAGGGGCGGACCGGTGAGCCCTCACGACCAATGAGGGCCGAGGCAGCTCACCGATGGGCGTATCCAAAAAGGCAAGCGGCTTAATACGCGATCGGCCAATATAAGCGGGTGCGTGGGACTACTTAGGGAGATGAGTGATACGGGAGAGGACGGCAGACGCGGCAGACCAGAGAGTGGTGAAGGAGTCCCTGCTTGCCATTGTCACAGACCATTGGAGGTGCACAACTGGCCGAAGGCTAAGGGTCAATTTATTACGTACGGCGCATCCCAGTCTTCCCCCCCCACCCTGCGATATAATTGTCCGCTCACGTTAAACGCCACGCGAAGCTGCCGGCCGCTCGTTGCCGTGGTACGAGTGAATACCCGGAGCGTGGACCGGAGCGTGAGGTCGGAGCCGGACCTCACCGCCTACCATCGACGCCTACTTACCACCTGCCCGGACCCTTCTTTTCCTTCCCACCACCACCATCTTTTTGTGTAAGTGTGTTTGTTCTGTCCTGGGAGTGATAATATAAGAGTGTATAAGGCTTGCCCTGTGTATCTGCTTCTTCTTCTTCACTGTACATTCCCTTTTGTTTCTTCCCTGGTTTTGGTTTTGTACATAATTAATAAACCTGTGTTCTTCCTTCTTATTCTTTGGGTTTCCTCTCATCCGGTCGCTTTAGTGATTTCTCCATTGATATACGTGGCACGATTTGGCCGACCGTTGTAATCGGGTTTAGTCTTTTGTTCATGGCTCGGATTTTGGACTGCTAACCGCTCGGCAAACTCCATCTTGTCCGGGTCCGAGCAGGGAATTATATCCCTGCTTTGCGGAGAGATTGGCGAAGGTATCTGGGAACCCCTTGACCAATCACCCTGGCCAATCTCACCCCGCAAAGGAGCGTGTAATTTCCAGGAACGGAGGATCGGCCAGTGTAAAAGACAAGGGGATTACCCCCCCTTGGTAAGGGGAGCGCCGACCCCCGGTTCCGCAACAATTGGTAGTCAGGAGTTGGGATTTGGAACCTGGGACTAAATTTAGTAGACCAAATTTTGGACACCAATTTTGCATATTGGCCGCAACAATTGGTGTCGGGGAGTGGGATTGGACCCGAACCAAATTTCTTATAACATCTAAAAAATTTGGTCAAAATAAGGAGCAGCCGAAATTTATTATTAACAACCAAATTTATATCGTGCCATGGATGGTCAAGGTGATCGGATGCCGGTGGGGGAGATAGAAGAGGGGTTACAGTCAACCCAGGACCCCAGGGAACAATTGGGGGTAATGGAAGAGGAAGTTGAAGAAGGTGCGGTAGAGGGGGTTGCAGGCACACAAAATGGCAGCGCCTCGCACATGGCGACGAGGGCCGCGCCCTCTGCGCAAGCGGGAGGGATAGATATGCAAGCCCTCATGGCACAGCTGCAGGCAGTCATACAAACGGAGATTAGAAATCTACTTGAAGGGGTTAGAAACGAAATAGGTGGCCAGATAAAAGAATGTGGGAAGAGCATTGATCACAGATCGGGCGGAAAGGTTGCGGGGGTAAGCGACGAGGTAGCGCGGTGTTAGGAGCACGGGAGAAGCGAGTTGGAGCAAGGCACAGCCGGGTGGACCGGGATAGAAATTGCGACCCGGGGTATGGGGAAGCCGTCGACCGCCGAGGTAGAAAAGGATATTTTATTCGAACCAGCGGTCGTCGAGGGAAAGGGAAATGAATTAATTATAATGGAAAAAGAAATTAAAATCGAAATAACCGAACCAATAGTGGAAATTGGAAAGACGCCGGACTTAGAAGGGCACTCGCGGGGTGAAGGAATGGAATATGTGCAAAGTCCGTGCTCGCATCATGATGCCGTGCTTAATCCTTATAAAGATTTGCAGGTGTTGGAGCGAGGAGGAAGAAGAAGCGCCAAGGTGAGTAGGTTGGTATATGGGGCGAAGAGATTTTTTGGCAAAGTGTTTGTCGCGAAAAGAAATTTCGCGCGCTTGGGATTGAGACGGCACCCGGTCGTTTGTGAACGGTCCCTTGTGAGTGGTGTGAGAGAAAATGGCACGCGTGTGCGAATGGCGCCGGAGCGAGAGTGTGTTACCGAGTGCGAGCGTGAATGCACATCGGAGTGTGATCGAGGGAGTGATTGTGATACAGAGGGTGAGTCGGATGAGGAGCGTGTGCGAGAAGGCACACCCGAGTTGGTGGTGGAGCGCATGATTGGGTGTGCGATAGGGGATTGCACATCCGTGGGTAGGTGTGCGCTGAATGGGTATGTGCAAGAGTGCACACCCACGAGTGTTACGGAGGACGTAACGGAGGAGAGGTGTGGAACGGAGGTGTGCGTGATAACAGAGTGCGTGAGGAGTATGGATGCGCGAGAGGAATGCCTGGAATGCATGAAGTGTATGGAAGGCGAGAGGACGACTTGGTGTGCGAACATGAGTATAGAACGGGTAGCGTATGCATGTGAGCATGCGAGTAAAGTATCGACGTTGACCGGGACAGCGTTTAGGCTGACGGATAGCCGACGCGAGCCCTCGGTCCGTGGTGCTCTTTGTGTGCAGCGGGAACCAGCGGGGATCGGTGTCACGTCGCTCCTGCTCGGGGCGTCGTGCAAGATTCAGGAGCACGTCGCTCCTGCACGGTCGAGTCCGTGCTTTGACAGGCAAAGCGTGCGGCCCGGTTCGAGGGGAGGTAGGAGGGGTCAGAATGGCGCCCCCTTGTGGTGGTGGCGCTCCACCCGGGTAAGGCTGGCCCATCGCTCATGGGAGCGCAAGGGCTTGTGCCGGGATGGTGCCTTGAACCTTGGCCCGAGTAAACCTCCTACCCTGAATTCGAATGCCGGATGGACCCAACCTGCAGGAGACCAAACCACCCGTATTCATTGCTCGGCTTTGCGAAGCCGAGCTTTAATGATGTAACGACACACCGAGGCTCGTAGTTTAATGGACTGATGGTAGTAGTGATAGTGATGGCGAATGGTAGTTTTACCATGCGCCTCGCATCTATGGGGGCAAATGAGCTATAGTTTTATGGGGTATGGCGGTGAAAACCTAGCCAAGGAGGGTTAGGTTATATTGATTCGGGATCTAGAGTGACCATAGGGACAAGATTTAAGTAGCGACATCATACCTGTAGAGGGGACGTAGAGAGATTAGTTGGATAATAACGACGAGGCAGTGCATAGTGTATAGTCAGGTTCACTATGTCAACAAACATAATTTCGTTCAAAATTTTGGTAGATTAGCAAAACTATACATTTTTGGAATATTCAGAGCATGAGGAATCCAAAAATTAATGTTTACATTTGCGTAGACACCTTTGCGAAAATGACACTCAGGACAGTGATGAAGATAGTCAGGTTCACTATGTTAACAAATATAATTTCTTTCAAAATTTTGGGATTAGCAAACCTGTACATTTTTGGAATCTTCAGAGCATGGAGAATCTGAAAATCAATGTTGGCATTTGCACAGACACCTGCATGGCCGCCATTTTGGATTTTGAAAATGGCCGCCATAAAATACATATTTTGCGCGATCTCGGCTTCTAGTCAACCTAGAGACTTAATTAAATATGCTAATCCTATGTTTTCTGGGTCAAGGAATCCAATAAAGGCCTCAAAATAGTGCTCAGGATTATAGAAAAGCAACAAACAAAGGTTATTGAAAACCATTGTCTTTATATTTGTGATATAACTGTATTACATAATACATGATATTGCAAGTCCTTTGAAGTTATAGGTTGTTATAGGAAGTTATAGGTAGTATCAGATTGAACTATAAGTCCTATACACAGGATCTACGAGGTCTATACCGTTCAGGAATATGCTTTTACAGATCTTCATCACTGTCCTGAGTGTCATTTTCGCAAAGGTCTCTACGCAAATGTAAACATTAATTTTTGGATTCCTCATGCTCTGAATATTCCAAAAATGTATAGTTTTGCTAATCTACCAAAAATTTGAACGAAAAAACATAGTGAACCTGACTAGTAAGGGATGACGGGGAGCACGAGTTTCAGAAGGGAGTAGTCAGCTTAGATGATGCTATGTGTTTGGAGTGAGAGTGCTGAAATGAGGAATTGGTATGGAAGTTCTTTGTGGTGAGCATGATGATTGGCATGATATTGAGTGAATGGTCCTGGAGGAGAGGAGGGTGCAAGTGCCACCAGGTGTGTGGGCACCAGGTGTGCAAGTGGAATACAGGTGGCAAGTGAGAATGGTGGCATGGAATAGATGGCATGGAATAAATGGAGTATGGAATGGATGGTGTGGAGTGAGTAGTGTGGAATACTTGGAGTGGAGTGGTTGGTGCGAAAGGAGTGGATGGGGAAGGATGGACCCTTCACGAGTACCCGGGGAGGGTAGTTTAAAAGTAGGTAGAGGGAGTAGGTAAATTGTGGTTGGATATTGGCATCTGTGGTGCGGGTAGTTGCACAGGAGTGTTGTGATTGGTGCATGAGTAAAATGAAATCGGCTAGGCGTGTGGCCTGTTAGTAGGTATGGCTAAATGGGCACTCCGCCACTGTTAGTCTGTCGGCCAGATGAGGCCGCAGGTAGGCTCTGGGAGCCAGTAGTGTTCAATGGGGCCCGAGGATCCGGAGGACGGACCCGGGTAGCCCGACACCAGAGAGGGCGGTAGGGGGTGAGAGCGCCAGAGGGCCTTCCCCAGGTAGGTTAGGATAAGGAGCAGGTAAGCTCGGGAGACAACTACAGTGGCGGAGGTGTGGAGGTGAGCGGACCTGCTGGGAGCGCCACACAACCCAGCCCAGAAATTGTGCGAGGGCACACGGAGTACAATCGGGGGAGTGAGACCCAAAATTGGTGAGCACCACAGTTTGGTCAATAGGAGTTCGGTTCTTAGAACCACATAGAGTAAAAATGGCCAATGGTTTTGCAGGGAAAGACCCCGGGTAGTGTAAAGTGTGTTAAAGTCATTTAGAAGGTAGTTAGGATTGAAAGTCTCTTCGCACCATGCGCATCCACTCACCAAGGTGACAGGACTCCACACCACTGGTTTGTGCAAATGTCTGGTATGTAAGACGCATCATGACGTGGGGTGACATTGTGCTGATGTTCCATCTCTTCCTCCTTAGGAGGGATTGATGATGAATTGATTAATGGCAAATTGGGTTTAGAGGGATCAATGACGAATTTGGATTCGGGGAGATATGGGGAAGACAGGACGTAGCGATGGATTTGTAAATTGTGTAAATATGGGGTAGGGGCAAGGGTAGATTAGGTGACAGGGGGGGAACGTATGGTAGGGACGAGCTTTCTCGGCTCGCTCTCCTGCGCACCTCACCGCTGCATTAACTTGTGTTGATGTGTACTCTTGCGCCCTTGCACCCCGCTAACCCTGCTTTGTCTTCCTTCCCCACTCATGGACCGTGGTCTTTGTGTGCCGAGGAGAAAGTGTGCAGGTGTCGCAGTTGTGTGCCCGCACCCTCGCTGCTGCCTGCCTGGACCGGTACCCACTTATGGACCGCACGTCTTGCGGCCTAGCACCATATGGACCACAGGTCTGTGGCCGAGCACCACACTCATGGACCCCACGTTTTGGGGCCTGGCACCTCTGCTGGGGACCGGCCATTGTGGCCAGGGAGATCTTGCTTGCGGACCACGGTAAAGGTGGCACCTAAGCCATGCAGGTGGACCACCCTAGTTGGCCCCTGCTGGCCATAATTTTAAAAAGTGGACGCGTTTTGTGCCTTTTTTTATTAGTACCAAATAGGCAGCAAGCAAGAAGTCATCAGGAACATCGGCCCAGCAGCCAGGAACGTTGACCCAGCTGAGAAGACGTCATCTGCTGATTATTATTGAAATGTATGACTGTGTGAAATGTATGATTATTATGGTGCTTTTTGTGCATGTTGGTGCTTTGGTGCTTTTTGCATATTGGTGCTTATTGGTGCAGGTGGTATCGGTGCAGTGCAGTGTATGCCTTTCCTCTTTTCAAAACATCTTCTTTTTTGTTTCCCAAAAGACAGGTCCTGGGTTCACGTGTAAATACCAAGCAGTGTCTTTGTAAATAATGCTCCCCACCGTCAATGTTTAGCTTGAAAATTAATTCCGTAATTCGGTTATTCTGTGGGCCTGAGTCTGATAGATAGAATGCAATGCAGCAGGCGGGACATACTTAGTTGTTTTTAAAATGTCGCACTCAGGGTGAAGTTAATAGTAGAGGGTCACCACACCTGAGTGTCACACTAAGTTAAAGTTCTTTCGGGCCGGGATGGCCCTGGAGGAAATGAGGGTGCTGTGTTGCGGGTTTTAGAACCCTCCACTTTGTAAATATTTGTAATAATCCCTTATAAATAATCCCCTGTAAATATTCCCATTTTTGTGTAAAGATCAAAGGTCGCACCCTAGTTAGGTCATATTGCAACACGTAGGACACCATAGGCTCTTCTTTAGTTATTTCATTAGTATGTGTTCTAGTTAAGGATCTGTTTCCAATAGTTGAATCTGCGTTGTATTAATTGAATAAGAGTAGGCCCCAAAGTTCCTTTCACAATCAGTGCGAGTGGTCTTCTATCCCGCAAGCCGCCATAAGCCACGTGGCAGAGTTGGAGAAGAAGGGAGGAGCACCAGGAATGAGGCATGGCCTACCAACGCACCATCAAGGGGCGGACCGGTGAGCCCTCACGACCAATGAGGGCCGAGGCAGCTCACCGATGGGCGTATCCAAAAAGGCAAGCGGCTTAATACGCGATCGGCCAATATAAGCGGGTGCGTGGGACTACTTAGGGAGATGAGTGATACGGGAGAGGACGGCAGACGCGGCAGACCAGAGAGTGGTGAAGGAGTCCCTGCTTGCCATTGTCACGGACTATTGGAGGCGCACAACTGGCCGAAGGCTAAGGGTCAGTTTATTACGTACGCAGCATCCCAGTCTTCCCCCCCTCCCCCCCCCCCCCCACGATATAATTGTCCGCTCACGTTAAACGCCACGCGAAGCTGCCGGCCGCTCGTTGCCGTGGTACGAGTTAACACCCGGAGCGTGGACCGGAGCGCGAGGTCGTAGCCGGACCTCACCGCCTATCATCGACGCCTACCTACCACTTGCCCGGACCCTTCTCTTCCTTCCCACCACCACCACCTTTTCGTGTAAGTGTGTTTGTTCTGTCCTGGGAGTGATAATATAAGAGTGTATAAGGCTTGCCCTGTGTATCTGCTTCTTCTTCTTCACTGTACATTCCCTTTCGTTTCTTCCTTGGTTTTGGTTTTGTACATAATTAATAAACCTGTGTTCTTCCTTCTTATGCTTTGGATTTCCTCTCATCCGGTCGCTTTAGTGATTTCTCCATTGATATACGTGGCACGATTTGGCCGACCGTTGTAATCGGGTTTAGTCTTTTGTTAATGGCTCGGATTTCGGACTGCTAACCGCTCGGCAAACTCCATCTTGTCCGGGTCCGAGCAGAGAATTATATCCCTGCTTTGCGGAGAGATTGGCAAAGGTATCTGGGAACCCCTTGACCAATCACCCTGGCCAATCTCACCCCGCAAAGGAGCGTGTAATTTCCAGGAACAGAGGATCGGCCAGTGTAAAAGACAAGGGCATTACCCCCCCCCCCCCCCCCCCCTTAGGAAGGGGAGCGCCGACCCCCGGTTCCGCAACAATATATATATATCAGTCACTATGCGACCTTCATATCATCAGTGGAGAACCGCCAGCAAGGTGTCCCATACAGCTGCTGTTGGTGTCCCAACAAGGGCGAAACCAGGTCGGTAACTGTGAGTTTTGCATGCACTTGTGACAGTATCTGAATTTATAATCCGTAATGACGCACTGCTAGATGGTTCCTCTGGAGCTTTGCAGGCAATGCGGACATGCATGGCGATGACGTCATGTTGTCCGCTCATTAGGTTGGAGAACCAGATTACAGATACCATTATATATATATATATATATATATATATATATATATATATATATATATATATATATATATATATATATATATATATATATATATATATATATATATATATATATATATATATATATATATTATATATATATATATATATATATATATATATATATATATATATATATATATATATATATATATATATATATATATATATATATATATATATATATAAGCGAAATGTCCGTTTGTTTGTTTGTTTGTTCATTTGTGAACCAACTCCTCTGAGCTCCCAAGGTTAATTGGCACGAAACTTTATAGGATCACATCTTTGACCACCCTGTACCTAAATAGGGGTTTTTTAAGTTCTTTTCTCACAATTCATAAATTGAAACCATCCGAGCCGCCACCTGTCGCCATGATCTTGAGTGTTGATCCACATATACATAGACAAATCTTTATAAAAAGCCCAATTTTTTTCGGATTTCAACACGGGTATCGATATAATTATTTTGATGGTGAGCTCCGATCATTAAATATGTTATCATATGTGAGAAACAACTCTTAATTAAGACGTTACCATGAACAGTAAGTTCGGCAAAGAAGGAGTCACGTGACCTCTCAAATGCGCTAATTATTCAAAATCCGAAAATAGTACAACACAACATATACAAATAGTTTAAAGAAAAAAAGGTTACCTCTTAGCTAACTTTAGTAAATATACACCCTCCAAATATACACTAAAAATATACATGCTATAGTTTAAAACAAGCGATGTTGATCCGTAAAACCTACATAGTTGTTTAGAGAATGCGTTACAATTGTCTAACAACAAAATAGATTTCGAATATCTCATATAATTAAGAGGTTCCGTCAGCGTGAGATATCGTGGGTGGATCCGCGGGTAACTTTGGCAACCATTATTTTTTTCGATTTTCAAATGGTTTCTGGTCACTATTACATAAATATTCAATCGCAGGTGAGATATATTTCATTTCTTACGATATTATCGATATGTTATCATTTGTGAGAATCAACTCTGAATTACGACGTTACCATGATCGGTAAGTTCGGCAAATAAGGAGTCACATGACCTTTCAAATGCACTAATTATTCAAAAACTGAAAATAGTACAAACACAACCTATACATCATTTTAAAGGTAATTTTACTGCTCATCTAACTTCACTCTCAAGGGTGAAAAAAAAGTTTGAAGAAAAAAGGAACCACGTGACGCCAACTACAAACCACCACTTGACAACGGGTGAACCTCCAATGATGACCTCATCCTTACAAGGTGAGTTGTTGTTTTGCTTGGGATCATACTGCTTTGAGTTCCCCAGGTCAATCACAACAAAACTTTCTACTGTCAGATTTTTAACCACAATATACCTGAAAATGGGTTTTATGCCGTGACGGTGATGAGGAGGTCATTTGGCCCGTTATTGTGGTGTTGCACTCCCGAGTTAATATATTTATGAACCAGAGGTTTCCCGTTGGTATGTCTTTACTACACCTTCACTCCTTTACACACTTTAGACCCTTTCCACCCCTTAGACCCTTTTAGACCCCTCTAGACCCTTTACACCCCTTTGCCCCTTTATGCCCCTTAGACTCTTTACACCCCCTTATATCCCTTTGCCCGACCCTTTACACTCTTTTAGACCTCTTTGATCCTTTACACCCCTCTGACCATTTACACCCCCTTAGAAACCTATGACCCTTTAAACCCCTTACAGTTTACACCCTTTCGAGACATATACACCTTTTGACACTTTTCTGACCTATTGACTTTTTAACACACTTTGGCCAATTTAGGACCATTTGGACACTTTTGACCCCTTTTGCTCTTTTGTCCTTAGACACCTTTAGACCCCATTTGGCTGTTTTAAGATCATTGATTCTTTAAACACTTTAGACCCCTTTTATGACCCTAAAAAAAAACTTTAAACCCTTAGATAATTCGAAAAAATGTCCTCCCAAAATCAGTTTTGACGACCTTTTCTGTGCACAATTCGCGTCGCATCAAAAGTTGTGATGATGAATCTAAACTGATATCTCAAAGTGAAATTGATGTTGAAACGTGAAACTGAAACTACTGATGAATGGATCATTGAATGGGAAACCAGAATTAAATGCTTTGGGAAATTGCTGAAAGCAAAGCTATGGTGAATATAAAGAGAGGGGGGAGGTCAGGAGCTGAAGAAACGATGTGGAGAGGGATAGGTGTCTGGAGGTGGTCAGTTGGCATGGAAAGAACTTTGGTGATCTTCCATCAGGCTGTAGGCCCAAAACATGCCTCAACCCATTTCCCAGCTTAGCTTTCATAATATCACCCTCACTCCTGAGCAGTACTTCAGAGGTACAACAAGCATGGACTGGAAATCTTAGCTGACAGAATGGAACAAGGTTGTTGAGGTTACCAGCTGCACCCATTGTGACATTTGCCCACTGAATATTTACACTGAATTCCCATTTCTATCAATACACACTCCAAAAAATATTTGCTCATTTCAGGTGAGACATTTATGCGCCCCCCTGCCCCCCTGCCCCCCCCCCCCGTCATTGGCGGGTACCTTTGCTAGTACATATGAAAACACAGTACTGTAGAGTATTACACTTCGACGGGAGTTATGATTGGTCTAAACTCTAAACAAACTGACCATTGAGTTTTACTAAATTTCTCTATAATTTCAATGGTTTACTTAATTTCTCCACTTTGGGTGGTCGGCTGCTCGTAGGAACCTGTCCCTTAGGAGCCCTTTGCGGAACATTGGTCCTGCTCCAAGCTCTTTGGACAGGCTGCCAGATGGGAGGGGGTTGTGGGTCTTTGGGCGTTCTTTCTGCCTTACAGGTTGCGTTCATAGCTCTATAGTGCTTGCTACAGGGTAAAGTTGGAGCTGGGATTCCAACAGGCTTGCCACCAGAAAGCTAGGGGATTGCTGGGTGTAGCTCCCTGGGAGGCTGCCTCATCATCTGGTGCACAATCTCCGGTTCCTTTCCCTGCCTGTTCGTGACTGGAGATGTATCAAGCACTGGATTCCGGGAAGCCCTTCCAAGGCCTCTAGTTTGCACTTTTTGAGCCATCTGGACTGCTGCTTGTTTGTATGCAAAGTTCTCTGAAGGCCCTAGCTCCCTCTCTTATTTTACTGTGGGACAAACATCTGCAGCACCCCCATCCTACATTTTCCCATGTTTCTTTGCTTTTTCACGGAGGGGAGGCGGGCCTCGTGGGATTTTTGGCTGGATTTTTTCGCTGTGGTGTTAATTTTAAAAAAGGATTTTGATTTTCTTTTCTTTTTTTCTTTTTTTTAAAGAAATTTAACTTAAAAAATTTGATGTACCAAGTTGAAATTCGTTCCTCAAAATCAAATTGTCCAGCAAGAGCATCGTTTGTTAAAATTTGTTGTGACAAAGAACTAAATGTACATTAATTAGTAAATGAAAAGTATCTATCTATAATTCCAGCAATCTCTGTGTGTCTGTCTGTGTGTCTGTGCGTCTGTGACCGCTGTTTCTGGACAACCACGGGTCCGATATACTTGAAACTTGCCAGGTATATTGCTGGGGACCCGAGGATGTGCCTTTTCAAGGTTTGTAATTAATCGGACAAGTACCTACCGAGCTATGTCCAAAAAACGCTTCAACCAATCAGAGAGCAGCGAGCTATCACGTGTGCCGAACCGTTAATGCAATGCAAGCGTTAATGCGTTAATGCAAGGCTTTTCTTTTTTTCCCTCTTCTCTTTCTACTTTTCCTTGCGATTAAATTGCAAACAGCCAAAATACGTTGGCGCTAATTGAATAATTGGCCATTAACACTAAAATAATCGTAACTGCGATATGCCAACTTCCGGACAGTGCAGCCTTCCATGTTGTTGTTGTTTGCAGCAGCTGTTTGCAGCAAGGCAAGGCTTTTCTTTTTTTCCCTCTTCTCTTTCTACTTTTCCTTGCGATTAAATTGCAAAAAGCCAAAATACGTTGGCGATAATTGAATAAATGGGCATTAATAGATAGATAGATAGATATGCGATATGCGAACTTCCGGACAGTGTGCGCGTTACGAGCTGACCGCCATTACGGTACGTAATTCGATTTCTTATGCGCATTATTTCTCCCAATTCAGTCAGAGCGAAGGGCGGAAGCGAAGAGCGTTGTTATTTTTTGTTTACGGGCGTACGGGCGGGGTAGAGCGTACGGGTAGCGTTTTTTTTTTTTTTGGGCAAGGAACGGGCACCCACGTACGGGCAATGCCCTAGTTTATGCAATTGCGACAATTTGTTGCATTGGAAAAAAAAAAAAAAAATTGTAATTTTAGCCAAGAATACAACAGCGATGACAGGGGGCATTTGGTACAGCATTGACAGGGACAAGAAGATAAATTCTGCAATACAACAATGTGAAAATGAACTTCCCTTTGTCTTTACTGATGGACTTCCCTATCTGGTCATTCGTCATTTCAACATATAGAGCTCGGCTTGTTATATACCCAGTTCAGAGGGAAGCATGCGCACCCACGCAAACCATAAAAATCCATCTTGCCAGGCCAAGGATGTTCTACTGGCATCTTTCCAGGGCTGATGTTACAAACATTCAACCTCTGCAATCGTTTGTTACTCGCTGCTGCACGATTGTGACGTTGCATTGTGCTTGTGTTGACGCAGGCGATTGAGTTACAGGATAGGAGGGGAGCAGGGGAGAGGGAACAAGACCAGCTCAGAGCAAGCCTGTGGCAAGCACCGTGCCGGGTGGTGGAGAAATAAGGCATGAGTGTGCGCTGCTATCTCCTCTGTCTTTACTTTTCAGCCTTGAATGTAATACCGGTGGTACACACCAGATGGATTACAGTCACTTTGCCACCCTATATGGGGTGGCGTTGAACCTACAAATTCTTGCTTTCCTTTTTGACAATCATACCATGATTTGATGATGTCTTGAACCCAATTGAAGGCTCATTGTAATCTCGCTACAAGAATAACAGAGCAGCCATATTTATTATTGGAGTTAAATCTCACTTAGCAAATGGATTAATCCAATGGAGGTGAGTGACTCCATTTGTCTTTTTGATCTCTAATGAAACTTTAATCTCCAATGAAACTTTTTGATCTTTGATCGAAGTGACCTCTAAAGATCTCTAATATTTTTGATCACTCACTCACCGCAGGCAGGTTGGTGGTCTTTCTGTCTTCTACCGACTCCTCTCCGGCCTAGCTCTCCCTGCTCTGTCCCCCAAATATTCCTACAGGTCTCACAAGATCTGCCTGCAACCCTCTTATGCTTAAACTGCCAAAATCAAGACTCTCTGCTCACCTTCACTCCTTCATTCCTCTTTACTCCCGCCTCTGGAACGAACTCCCCCACTCCCTACAATCCCACTCCTCCCTCCAGGTCTTTAAAACAGCTGTTCACCACCATCTCTTATCTTCCCCCATCCAAAACCTTGATCTTTTCTACCCCCGCTAATTCACCCCAAATCCACTTTTCTGAAATACCAACTTCTTTCCTGGAAGTCCTAGCAGTGTCCATGTGTTTTATACCTCTTTCCCATGCCTCCTCCCCCCGAGCCCTCTCCCTCCCACAGATCTCCCGATGTCCCTGCTCTCTGCTGTTGTACTTGTGTTCTTCCCTCTCTCTCCCCATCTTGTCTCCCGCTCCGTTTATTGTACGTTTTGTGTGTTCGTTTTTTGTGCTGATTAATGTGAGCTCTTACACGAGTCTCGATCTTGTATAAAAAAACAAAAAAAACAAACGAACATCTGAATGGTCATGGAATGAAACGGGCAAGGAACCATATGACAATTTATAAAGGGCAAGGCAGATAACATGGGGTGGATAAAATCTTAGACATCACTGTGCTTGACCCTGAATTAGAACAGTGTTTCGGGCAGATCTGAACACGTATCCAAAGCCAAATTCACTCAGGGCTGAATGGCGGCATTGCCAGATTAATCGGAGGATCCTCGATGCTCGTCTCCGATCGCTCGACGTGAGCCTCATCACATTCCCCTTAACAACCCTCGTTATTACTCTTCCCGGACCCCATTCCCATTCATTCCAAATTGACTGGAATCATTGTGGACGGGGCTTAATCGGCAAAGGCCAATGGGACGACTCCACTTAGCTCCAAACTCACCGTCCTTGCCCATGCATCTTGCGCAGCCGGAATGGCTTTCATGCCCCGGTCACACCGATTCCCCTCGAGGCCACATCCAAGCTCGATCACCTCCCTCGCCCTGCTGTTTGCCATTGAAGCCTCCCAAGCCGGTGAAGCCGATATCCACTCTTGCAAGTCCTAAAAATGGCTTTGGAGAGAAGAGATGAGGCACAAATGAACACTTGCTTCAGTCGACGAATGCAGGTATTAAGACGATAAAATTTCATCACAAACCCTTTTACACCAATAAACATGCAAACATTCTTATCGAAAAGTAAAATACAGCAAATATTCATACGTTGCTCTACTCCTTAGCTCTTGTTACATTTACATTTCTCCAACCATCTTCTCACCTTCACTCTTTCATTCCCCTTTTCTCCCACCTCTGGAACAAACTCCCTCACTCTCTTCAATCCCACTCCTCCCTCCAGGTCTTTAAAACAGCTGTTCACCACCATCTCTTATCTTCCCCCATCCAAAACCTTGATCTTTTCTACCCCCGCTAATTTTCACCCAAGATACATTTTTTTGAAGTTTCAACTTCTTTCCTGGAAGTCCTTGCAGTGTCCATATGTTTTATACCTCTCCCACATCCACCCAAGCCCTCTCCCTCCCACAGTTCTCTCGATGTCCTTGCTCTCAAATGCTATGTTTGTGTCCTTCCCCCTCTCTCCCCATGTTGTCTACCGCTCCCTTTATTTTGTGTTTTATGTGTCGGTTTGACTTTTTGTGTGATTAATGTGAGCTCTTTCACGAGCCTCGATCTTGTATACCAAAAAAAAAAAAAATGAAAATAATAATCCAAAACCTTGATCTTTTCTACCCCCGTTAATTCACCCCAGATCCACTTTTCTGAAATATAGACTTCTTTCCTGGTAGTCCTAGCAGTATCTATGTGTGTTTTTTTTTGTTTTTTTACCTCTCCCACCCCCCCCCCCTCCCCTCCCCCCCCACCCTTTCCCGTGCCTCCTCCCCCCAAGCCCTCTACCTCCCACAGACCTCCCGATGTCCCTGCTCTCAAATGTTGTACTTGTGTGCTTCCCTCTCTCTCCCAGTCTCATCTCCCACTCCCTCTATTTCGTCTTATATGTCCGTTTTTTTTTGGTCATTAATGTTAGCTCTTACACGAGCCTCGATCTTGTATACAAAAAAAACCAAAAAAAAAACACCCATAAACTTCTGTTAAGATGCTTATGGATGTGTCATGCGTCGGCTTTCCCCAATTTACCCAAATTGATGGAGCATTATTGGGCCTGGGGATCAAAAGGTGTCAATTGCCTCCCAAGTCAGGGACCCTTCGACTGTGACTGAACAAAGACGGATAAAAATCGAAAAACGTATATTATATGCAGGTGTACTCAAACAAAGAGTTGAACGCTGTAAATGTAATTAAGATTTATTACACCATAGCACGTATCACTAGGTCGGTACCCATGGATATTTGCCATCAATGGATGTGGTTTAACTAAGCAGCCACTACATCCTGGAATCACTGCTTGAAGGGGCAGCAGGTGAGTGTAATGTGGTGACTCCCTTGAGTAAGCAGCCTAATGCTAAGTCATACCAGAAATTGATGATTGCATGAAATGCTCTCGGTGATTATGGTTTTTAACTCAACTGGACGTATACTGAACCCTCGGGCGTCCGTCATCCGTTAACTTTTCGACGTTAACACTCCAGCGTCCACAAATATCAACCGATTCTGATCAAACTTGACATGCAGCATCCTTACCCCAAGGACCAGGTTGGTATTACATTTCAGCCCGATCCGTTGAAAAATGGCGGACTTAGGCGACCATTTTGTTTTTGGTAATGAAAACGACGTTAACACTCTAGCGTCAACAAATTTTAACAGAGTTTGATCAAACTTAGAATGTTTAACCCTTACCACACAAGGTAGGTTGCTATTGCATTCCAACCCGATCCGTCACAAAATGGCCGCCATATTGTTTTCAGCTCCGAAACGACGTTAAGACTTTAACGTCCACAAATATTTATGGATTTTGATCAAACTTGGTGTGTGAACTTGTCCAGTCAGTTTAGTTGAGTTCATCACATACTGAACCCTCCGTCGTCTGTCGTCGTCGTCCGTTAACGTTAACACTCCAGCATGCACAAATATCAACCGATTCTGATCAAACTTGACATGGAGCATCCTTACCCCAAGGACCAGGTTGGTATAACATTTCAGCCCGATCCGTTGAAAAATGGCGGACTTAGGCGACCATTTTGTTTTTGGTCATGAAAACGACGTTAACACTATAGCGTCCACAAATATTAACAGATTTTGATCAAACTTAGAATGTTTAACCCTTACCACACAAGGTAGGTTGCTATTGCATTCCAACCCGATCCGTCACAAAATGGCCGCCATAGGCCGCCATATTGTTTTCAGCTCCGAAACGACGTTAAGACTTTAACGTCCACAAATATTTATGGATTTTGATCAAACTTGGTGTGTGAACTTGTCCAGTCAGTTCAGTTGAGTTCATCACATACTGAACCCTCCGTCGTCTGTCGTCCGTTAACGTTAACACTCCAGCATGCACAAATATCAACCGATTCTGACCAAACTTGACATGGAGCATCCTTACCCCAAGGACCAGGTTGGTATAACATTTCAGCCCGATCCGTTGAAAAATGGCGGACTTAGGCGACCATTTTGTTTTTGGTCATGAAAACGACGTTAACACTATAGCGTCCACAAATATTAACAGATTTTGATCAAACTTAGAATGTTTAACCCTTACCACACAAGGTAGGTTGCTATTGCATTCCAACCCGATCCGTCACAAAATGGCCGCCATAGGCCGCCATATTGTTTTCAGCTCCGAAACGACGTTAAGACTTTAACGTCCACAAATATTTTTGGATTTTGATCAAACTTGGTGTGTGAACTTGTCCAGTCAGTTCAGTTTTCTGCTTCCCTGGAAGCTCTAGTTTTCATAGTCAATCAGGTGGTTAGATGGAGACGAGCTGCTGTGACGTCGCTGCTCAATGAAGGATGTGTTAACTTCAACACACACAATGAGAAAGGTAACCTTTGCTTTGCCCTGGGAAATCTGTTTCACAAGTAGGTGGAGGTTATCTTAAACAGATTCTCTCCAGTGTTCATGGAAGTACATTTATTCGTGCGGAATTTAGATACGTTACATTGAAGCCACATGGGAGTTTCCAGGCATAGGCCTATAATTGGTACGAATGATTGTATCCAGCATTTCAAGCATTCACATTGTGTAAAGCGTGCATAGCATGTGTGTCACGTGGGCAAATGAAGTTCATTAAAGCTTAGGTTTTATGCAAGTCTGTTTAATGGGGGATCAGCATCCAGCACCGAATTGCTACTGCATGGCGTCCACCTGTAATGAACGGAACTACAAAAGAAATTTTTATAGTGAGAGGTTTTTCGTTATTGTGAGAGAATCACCACGGGTTGGTTGATTTGATGGCTCCCACTGGATTACACCGAAGCACGCGCACCAGGTGCTTGCTTGGTGATATGCTCGAGAAGGGCAGCTTCTCACCATCAATTCGGCCAGAACTCGACTGGGCCTGAATATTGAGCCAGCGAATCACAGACCACGCTCTCCCTCGTTCAGATTTTGAATGATGAAGAAACTCCCAAAAGAAAGATTCTACGACAGACTATGCCTGGCTCGAAGACAACCAGGATCAAACACTTTTTCGAGAACTGAGTTGAGGAAAAATTACTTATGGGAATTGTAAAGCTGATTGGAGCACGATTCACCACTTTATTCTTGCTCTTTGATTCGACATTTGTTGTTTGGCCTGGTCTGTGATCAGCTCTCCCTCTCCAAGACTGGTCTTCAGTAGCATTACTACAGGCAATGACAGTGTCTATAAATCAATGCACAATGTATATGTGCGGCTCTGTCTGTCTCTCTCTGTGTCCGTCTCTCTCTCTTTCTGTCCGCCTCTCTCTCTGTCCGTCTGTCTCTATCTCTGCCTCTCTGTCCCTCTCTCATGCATCACTTAATTCCCAATCTCCAGCACAGCTGTCCAACATCTCACCCATGGCATACAGAAGCAGTTTTGCAGTAAACGGTTTTGTTTAAATATTATTTAAATACGTTTCAACGTTCCCCTGCAGTGTTTTATTCAGTGTATATTACAACACGTTATTTTTTTCCGACTAAAAGGGCTTTTTTCAATTTCCTTATCAAATCATTACATTTAAAAAAAAAAAAATTCAATCTCTTACAATTCTTCCTTTCTACATTCTTTAAACTCAACTTCATTCCACCCCTCCTCTAACGTTTTCAAATGTATCTCTGACTTGAAAATCACAACAAACCCAATTTGTTATAAATGTTCGTTTGTCATTAATCATCCACTTTCTAAACTCCCCCCTTGCCCCTCCCCTTCTAATCTCCCCCCTCCCCTTCAAATCTCCACCCTCACCCCTCCTCTTCAAAATTCCCCCTCACCTCTCCCCTTCAAAACTGCCCCCACCCCCCACCCCTTCCCTTCAAATATCCCTCTCCCTACTTCCCCCTCTCACCCTACCCCTCCCCTCCCCCCCCCCCGTTCTGTACCCAATGCTCCCCTCTCTCTTCATTAACGGTATGGACCTCAAAACATCCGGGGCATTCGCTCAAACCTGATTGATCTCTCCATACAGGTTGCTTCTGACAAACCAGACTTAATCTGCTTAACAGAAACTTTCCTCCTTCAAGATGTCTGATTCCTTAATATCTATCTCTTCCTGGTTACTCCCTCCTCCGATATCATAGACCTGAGCCTCATCCTGGTGGTGGGGTTGCTACCTTTATCAAAAACTCTCTACCTCACTGTCCTTGCACTACCCTCTCTCCACCCCACCCCAGGAGTACCTCTGGCTATGGCACCCCCTCCGCTCCCACCTTTTGTTCATATGTGTTCTGTACCGTCCACCAAAAGGTGATGACTCCATTTACATCCTGCTGTCTGATAACATGGCCCAACTTCTATCCACTCACCCCAACTCTCTCTTCCTCATATGTGGCGACTACAACTGTCATCGTGCCAGCTGGCTGGGTGTGGGTACCTCCCTCACCAGCCATGGCACCTCAACAAAGGGCTTCTTTGACCAACTGGGACTGACATAATCTGTTAATTTCCCGATCTCAGTCAACGAAGCATCTTCTCTTCGAGACTTGGTTATGACAAACTTCCCTGCAAATGCCTGCTGTTCTTCTTCTGCTCCAATCGGTTCATCTGATCATTTCCTTGTTAAAGTGCACATCTCTCTGATCATTGTCAGAGAGCCTCCACAGCGTCGACGACTCTGGCATTTCACTCAGGCCAATTGGCACGGTCTTCAAGCAGTCATCAATCATCTGGACTGGTCTCCCATCTCTACTGCTTTTGAAATAAACTCTTCCTGGGAATTCTTCCAAAGTAAACTGCTCTCTCTCATGCACAGATCTATCCCATCTCGTCTGCAGTTGTCGTACCCTTCCTCCCGTCCTTGGTACACTGAATCTTGTGGTGAGGCAGTTGCCCTGAAACAACTTGCCTTCACCTCTTGGAAGGCAATCTCCGTTCCTTTCACAAAGCTCGGAACAAGTGTGTCTACCCTCAGGAGAGCCAGGAAACAATATATCTATACTCTCAAGACTGAACTCTCAAACCTGTCTCCCTCTTCCAAATCCTGGTGGTATCTGGTCAAATCTGTTTCTGGTGTTTGTTCCCCCTCCATCCCCTCCCTTACCTCAAACGACTACACATCTGACTCCGCATGTGAAAAACCCAAATACCTCAACTCTGTACTTGCCTCAAAATCTTGTGTCCCAAACCCATCTCTCTCTGTACCCACCGTACCCAGTCGTACGCAGCTGCTCCTGGACTCTGTGTCCTTTCCTGACAAGGTGGAGAAGTTTCTGTCAATCCTCGACTATGATTCTGCAACTGGATCAGACGGCATCAGCCCACGGGTCCTAAAATCATGCTCTGCCGCTCTATCTCACCCTCTCTCAGTTCTCTTCACCCTCTCTTTTGCTCAAGGTCATCTGCCATCTGCTTGGAAATCAGCTAACATTACCACTTTACACAAAAAAGGTGCAAAAACAGATCCTTGCAACTATAGACCAATCAACCTGCTCCCAATATTCAGCAAGGTCTTGGAATCAATCATCGCTTCTGACATCAAATCCTTCCTCTTCTCAAATGGCTTGATCTCGGATCATCAATTTGGATTTAGACCAGGTCATTCTACTCTGGACATGCTGCTTCTGCTGTCTCAACAATGGATGGAGGTCCTCAATGCCAAACAGGAAATCAGAGCTGTCTCCCTTGACATATCACGTGCCTTCAATACGGTCTGGCACCCAGCTCTGCTCACCAAACTCTCCTCCTATGGTATCCATGGAAATCTCCATGCATGGCTTGCGGACTTCCTCTCTGGTCATAGTGAACGTGTGGCCCTGAATGGGTTTCTCTCTTCTCCCCTTCATATTCAGGCTGTAGTTCCTCAAGGCAGTGTTCTGGGCCCTGTACTTTTTCTGGTCTTCATTAATGATCTCTCTGACTCTCTGGAAAATACTCCCTATCTCTTTGCTGATGACTCTGCTCTCTGCCGCTCCATATCTCAAACCTCAGAACGGCAGGCAGCAGCGTCTTTACTCTCTGCAGACCTGGATAACATCACAAACTGGTCAAACAAGTGGAACATGTCTTTCAATCCTGACAAATCTCACTCTCACTTTGTCTCTCCAAAAAGACCGTCTGGACAACCCTCCCATCTACTTTCTGAACAATCCTCTTGAAGTTCTGTCACTCAAGCTTTTGGGTCTCAATATCTGCCATGATCTTTCCTGGAAAACCCCATCTCCAAGCTGGCCACCATCTGGGCATCCTCTGTCATGCAAAATCCTTTCTGGGCAGGACTAAGCTCCTCACCACATACAAAGCTTTCATCCACAGCTCAATGGAGTACTGCTTTTCCCTCTGGGCTGGTACTCCTGCCTCACACCTACCTCGACTTCACGCGGTTGAAACCAAAGCATTCAGAATCATTGGTATCTCCCGCGATGAAGCTGATTCTGAGGGCCTTTCTCTCTCTCACCGCAGGCAGGTTGGTGGTCTTTCTGTTCTCTTCAGACTCCTCTCCGGCCTAGCTCTCCCTGCTCTGTCTGTGCTCTGTCCCCCAAATATTCCTTCAGGTTGTACAAGATCTGCCAGCAACCCTCTTCTGGTTAAACTGCCAAAATCAAGACTCTCTACTCACCTTCACTCCTTCAATCCCTCTCCTCCCTCCAGGTCTTTAAAAGAGGTGTTCACCACCATCTCTTATCTTCCCCCATCCAAAACCTTGATATTTTCTAACTCCGTTAAAACACCCCAAATCCGCCTCTTTCAATCCCCAACTTCTTTCCTGAAATTCCTAGTAGTGTTCATTTGCTTTATACCGTGTACCCCTCCCTCCTCTCCCAGCCCTCCCCCTTCCACAGATCTACCTATGTCCCTGTTCTCTTCTGTTGTTGTGCTTGTGTGCTTCCCTCTCTCCCCTGCTCTTGTCTCCCACTCCATTCATTGTATGTTTTGTGTGTATGTGCATGTTTTCATGTTCAATGTGTTTGCTCTTACACGAGCCTCGATTCTGTATACACAAAAAAAAGTCACAATGGATACAGCTCGTGATAAGGTTGAATATTTGAAGTGTATTTTCAGAAATGGCTCGATTTCCCAATTCCTCCCTTCCCGTTCCATATCTTGCTCCCCTTACAGGCAACTCAATGGAGCAAGTGAACTTCTCATCTGAAAAGGTGAAAAATATCTGCACAACTTCCACTCAACATCAGCATCTAGTCCTGATGGCATCAGTACACTAGTCCTGATGGCATCAGTACACTAGTCCTGAAAACCTGTGCATCTGAACTGGCTGGTTCTCTTTCACTACTCATCTGCAGACGCTTCTTGGAGTCACACCTCCTCTCACAATAGAAGGTGGCTTACGTCAGTGATATCCTAAGAAGGGTGTCAAGAAAGACCCTCTGAATAGTAGAATAATAAGCAAGATCATAGAATTAATAATATCAACAGACCAAAAGGCCTACCTTTTCTCCAACTGCCCAACAATGTGGGTTCTATCCTAGCCACACCACTTTAGGTATATTCCTTCTGTCAATTCGGCAATGTTTGGACACTCAACCTCAAGCAAGAGGTCAGAGCAGTCTCACTGGACATCACCCAAACATTCGCCATAATCTGGTGCACCCAGCCCTGATCATTAAGGATTTCTGTCTCAGACATCCAGGGTCCTCTTCTCGAATTTCTTCCTGTTCACAATCTACACATAGCCCTTCATAGCATTACATCACCAGCCCCTTTCTTATAGGCTGGTGTTGATCTGATCAAGGAAGTGTCCGAAGACCCATCCTGTCCCTGGTTAACATCAACGACCTATCGTCCTCTAGAAAACTCAATACATCTTTGTACAGACTTGGCATTTAATATGGATTTTTTTTTCTTTTCTTGACTTGGGTTTACTTTCTTAACTCAGTATATCAATCTGGTGAGTTTCTTTTACACTTTGGTGATTTATTTGTTAAAAGAACCATGTCACTGATTGTCTGTCGCAGCAAGAAGTCAACAACAGGATTATATCACAGGTGGCGTGGCAAAATGTACGGACAGGTGCATTTGATGATTGGCTTCACAGTCGGGTATACAAGGGTTGTTGCGTTCTGTATTAGTGGAAAACAACTGCTGCACGTCTCCAAAAGTTATTGCCGCTTCCTCTGGAGATGGTCCGTCAACTCGACAATGCTGTTTGTCATGGAGTGGTGGCTTCACGAAATTACGGCATGAAACAGCGTGCTATTGCTCGGCAGTATGGCATCACTCAAGGTCAAGTGTCAAAGATCCTGAAACGAAATGCTGAGGGGTGTCCCTACTCCAATACCGAGGCCAGGACATCCCTGCAGAACCACAAGGAGGGATGATTGCCAGCTGCACCGGTTAGTCCGCAATGGCCGTACCAAGTCAGCTAATCGGCTTAGGGCTGAGTGGCAGCAACTGACAAATGTGCCTGTATCCAGAAGGCTAGTCAACCAACGACTGGTTCAAGCAGGCTGTCGTGCCAGGCGTCCCCTGAGAAAGCCACGCCTGACCAGACAACACAGCCAGCGCCGATTGCAGTGGGCCAGAGAGCACCGTCAATGGCAGCCAGGACACTGGAATCACGTGATCTTCAGTGACGAGTCTAGATTTCTGGTCTATCGTCAAGATGGCCGCGTCCGAGTGCGCAGACAAGTGCATGAAGCCTACAACAAAGATTGTATAGTGCCAAGAGTCCAAGCTGGAGGTGGTGGGGTGACCGTTTGGGCTGCTTTTCATGCAGGGGGCAAAACTGACCTGGTTGTTCTGAATGGAAACCTGAACCAGTTCAAGTACAGGGCCATTCTGGAAGAAACATTGCTTCCATTTGCTCGTGCAGCCTTTCGAGGAAACTTTGTCTTCCAATATAACAATGCACGGCCTCATCGTGCTCGCATGATCCAACACTTTCTTGCTGACCGTGGTGTAGAGCATATGGAGTGGCCTGCCATGTCCCCGGATATAAATCCGATAGAGAACTTGTGGGCAGAATTAACGCGTCAAATCGACCACTTGGACCAGCAGCCGACCTCTGTGCGTGAATTGCAGCAGGCTATTGTCACTGCATGGCAAGCGATTCCTGTCCAAACCTTGGCAAAATCTCGTGAACAGCATGCCTCAACGTGTACGTGCTCTCCTGAATGCTCGTGGGGGTTACACGAAGTACTGAACTGTAATTTTACTGTCCATAATCCCAGTCGTAAAAAAATTTGGCTAATGTGCAAAATAAAGAGATACTTCTGGAAAACGTACAGAAGTTTAACACAGTACTGTCCATGAATTGAGTTCGATATCAGTTTACATCACTTTCAAGGATCAATTTATTTGTTTTGAAATGTCAAATGTGGTTTTTGTTTCTTTTAAAGGTCACATTAACAAAATTTAGAATAATTTCAACATAATTCCAATGAACTTTTGGTTCTAAGACATCTTGAAAAGTAAGTTCACCCCCACAAAAAAAATATTCCATATTAAATGCCAAGTCTGTAGATGACTCTACTATTTGGCGTAAAGTCTCACATCAATGGCAGGCAGGATGCAGGTACACCCTTGCCCACCGATTTAGAGACAATATTAAATTGGTAACTCACTTTGAATGCGTCATTAAACGCTTCCAATTCCCACGCACTTACTCGATCTCTTCAGGAAAACTTTGGCTCAGCCTTCAGTTTACTGCAGCAATCATCCTCTGGAAGAGGTGGTCATTGGAGAGCCTTGGACCAATATATAACCTTTCCTGGGATGATCACATATCCAAGTTGCTCTCCACGGCAGAGAAGTGCCTTGAAATCCTCCGCAGACATATCATTTCTCGGCTTCTCCCCAAAAGGCTTATTTTTCAATATTTTTAAATTTACTTATTTTTTACAGGATCTAAGGTTAATGGAGGATCTAAACTTTCATCTGCAGTATCATAGAGTATGGTTGCCCTTTGTTGCCAGATCGCACCGTTTCACAGATCTCAGTTGTGCACCGTTGCAGGAATCCAATGCCTCAAGACTAATTGGTGTTCAACAAGAGCCCAAAGTGCTAGGTCTCCTCTCCCACAACACAGGATGGTGGCTAAGCTTTTCTATTGCCTCATTTCTTGTCTAACCCCACCTGCCTTCAAAGGGTGTTTCTTCCATGACAAGGCTGCTTTGGCCCTGCAAGGGATAAAAATCTTGTTAGCCTCACAAAGGCAGGTGAACTGCTCAGCTCCACGATTACTGCCCCTCTCCACACTTCTCTTGACTGTTGAATCATCTCCCCGATGCCGTCCAATCATTTTTTAGCTCTTCACTCCTGAAAAGTAGCAACTAATTTCAACATTATGTTATCCCCTCTTGCTGATATTTTATATTCTCACAGTCTCTCCTCCTCGCTGTCTCCCCACACTTTCAAATCATGTGTTGTCTTGTGTCTCAGTCTGCAGGTGTGTGACAACTTTCCATGAGGCTTAGAAACGTTGAAAACTGTTTTTGGTACCAAAAAAGCGTCATAGACAAACTATATTGAGATTTTGAGGTCTTAGCACAAAATAAATATTATTTAAAAAATACATTTAAACACTTTCTTAAGCCCCAATTTTATAGTACATCTCAAAAAATTGACATTTTTGCAACCAAACACAACTTGTTCTTTATTACAACAACCAGTGCAATATTATCACAAAGTTTCACCCTGAGATGTACACTTTAAATCAAAGGTTTTCTTGTGGGAAATAAAAACATTTGTAATGGTCGGTTTTTCACCATCTCTCCATACTTCCCATGTTAAAATACCAACATGAGCATGCAGAGGAATACATGAGACAACACTAGACTCGACTGCAGACAAACAAAGCCACTGAGCTTCAGGGGAAACGACTTCATTTCCAAGAGGAGCGACTGGGTACCAGCGATGCCATCATTTATAATCATCGTTTTTCTGTCCGCACTTACAGGGACTGGAAAGGAGAAATTTCATCCTTCAGATGTGTTCTATAGGGTTTGTCCGTGTACTATCATTTACATGCCGAGTGTCAAGCAAGGAAGCAGCAAGTACCATTTTTAAAGTCTTTGGTATGACCCAGTCGGGGTTGGAACCCGCCAACCTCCCAGACTCTAACCATTATATGACAGAGTCTGGCCTAAACCCAAAGAGAGTCAAGACCAAGTTCTAAAACTAAACGCAAATATCCACAGCATCCATTGCTTTGTTGCAACTCACCCCACCACTCACCACCCTTTGCAAAAATGTTACAGTTTATGATCAATGATGGCAGAAGCTGCTAAAACGGACAAAATCAATGGAAAGAAGACGAGAAATTGCTCAACAAAATAATGAGGAGTATTTAAGGAATAACATTAAAAAGACAAACAAATGAATAGGGGAAAAACTTCAGTAAGAGATGCAATGAAAAAGACCGAGACTGAAATGGTAAACACTTGTAGATGGATAACAAAATTATGCAAGGCCAAATAAAAGATGGAGATGAACTGACAGACTACTATGAAAGTATTACCTGGACATGAGTGATAAAGACAGGTGTAGACCACTGGTCTTTGCACTTCTGGTATAAACATATCACTGACATATGTGTACAGTATTTTAATGAAATAAATCAATAAATTGATTCATCCTCTATGTACACTCAACTACAATGACAGTGATGAAATATGTAGGTCTTCCAATTTGGATTATTAGACATTATTTTGAGGTGGCACAAGTTGACCTTAAAATATCGGTTCAGAGAAGAGCAAGGTGACAGTTGTCAAAAAGGTGATGTATTGACAGTGAGGTCGTGTGGCAACTGGTAGATACAACAAGCAAGGGATGAATGAACAGGTAAAAGAGGGGGAGGGAGAGGGAGAGGGAGAGGGAGAGGGGGAGGGAGAGGGGAGGGAGAGAGAGAGGGGGAGGGGGAGGGAGAGGGAGAGAGAGAGAGAGAGCGAGCGAGGGAGAGAGGAGAGAGGGAGAGAGGGAGAGAGGGGGACAGAGAGAGAGAGTGAGAGAGAGGGAGAGAGAGAGAGCGAGAGAAAAAGGTGGCAGCACAGTTAGCTACAAGGATAGGATTTGGTTGTGGGAGGGAGGGGGAAGAAGGGTGTAATGGGGGGTAGAAAAGATCATGGGTATGGATGGAGGAACAGATGAGATAGTGGTGTCCCATGAACTTGAAGACCTGGAGGGACAAATGGAATTTAACCAGCCTCGGGAAGGTTGTTCCAAAAATGGGTTAGAAAAGAGTGAATGAGGGCAGTAAGGCAGGAATTTGGACATTTAACCAGGTGAGACAGTTTATCACCACTCGGCTGCTTTGCAGATTCCGGATGTAAACTGCCTCCTAATCACCAGTGAGGGCCGTCATCTTTCTGGTGGACTTCCTCTTAAACATATAGGCAATGCAGTTATCACAGAGATGACACCAATCATATCAATACCAAACATACATACTATCCTCTCCCCTACACCCACACCCACCTTACCTTACAACTCACACATAACAATTTGCACTATTAGCAACTGCTGATGGAAATTCAACAACTATCTGAGGACGTGCTGCTCTTTCAACAGGACAAAAGGATCAATTCAAAACTAATCAAACAGCTTTCCTACATTTCTCCGAAGCGCATGTACTGCTGCACACTCACGGAAATATTGATATCCTACATTAGAAATCTCCAATTAGGAGCGAAACGTGTTCCACGGCCTGTCAACAAGCTTAAGCGGCTGTTCTGGACACCCCATGAACGCGGACACAATAATTCATGTCAATGCATCAAATATAAACCTCTCGGTTGACATAAACTAATGTTTATTCCATTTGATGTTTGCGAACAAGTGTCTTTCTGGACTGCCGAAACAAACCATCAACAAAATGCTCATGGTCTCAAATTACAGGCCCGTCTCCAACGTCATTTAGCGAATCCAGTAATGCAGAATAGCTAGTGGTGTGGGTTTCATCAGTTCAATTAAATTTGTTGCTATAATTCTCTACTTCACTTTCTAAGGTGCGGCATACATACATCAAGCCAATTTATCCCCTTGTGTTGACCTTCCATGTTCTGAGTGTCATCATCAATATAAATGTGTAATTGCACTTTATAAAAAGGCATCTCACTGGGAACAGTATATGGCCAAACAGTATATGAACAGTATCGACTGACAATCTGACAATGATGTACCTTAACTGACAATCCAAGTTGATACAGAAAAATGATGTACCTCAAGAAAAAGGACATCTCCAGGGTTGGACAGGTCTTAAGTTATAAACTAATCAATGAATAAGTAGCAGTGCTGAAAGATTTTTATTCATTAAAAAAGATGTAATTAAATCAAGTCTCACCCAAACCTTGTACACTCAGTACGAAAGCATTTAGAGGCTTTAATGCAGGTGGATCTCTTGCCTGTGTGTGCAGCATACAAGGGTGTGTTCTCGGCAATCTGATTTTCAGAGTGAGCAGCCAGGCTTAATGGACAAGTAGTACAACACCCAGAACTAGATTAGCGAGCAGAAGGCCTGTGCCCAACGTCAGCATGACAAAGAGGAACGGGGGACAAAGTTTTGGCCATTGAACACACTCCAACAGGGCAGCCAAGATCCATTGTCCATCCAGAGCGAAGCATGGGACTGCATTCAAAAGGCCCAGTGCTCCTGACAGCGAGACCACATATCTGAACGACAAGTGGTTAAGAAGGAACAGCATACATACCCTACAACCTGTGGGATGAACAACCATGCTGGAGGTTTCACATATGATTTTACAGGTGGTATTCCAGGACACCCCCCTCATCCCCCCTCCCAATATCCCCTCTCACCCCCTCCCCTCCCAAAATCCTCCACCCCACTATGCTAGGCTCAAAGTAGCTTTTATTTGGATGGTATGTCCTGCTTCATCACCTAACGCTTAGTATTCAGATGAAAGAGCATGGCATGGCCAAGGGGTTGGCGTCCCATGGGGTTGTGACATTTCTCCAGAAATGCCATGCTGACTGCAGAGTTAAAACCGCCGCCACTAGATGGCGCAGCAGGCACCCAGTGTGTTCAAGGTACTTCCCCAAAAGTCATCGGCTGTGACACTTAAGTCAAGTACTGCGTTGTCTCGTGTCAGTCTGTATATGTGTTCAAAGAACCTTAGAAACTGGAGAAAACTATTTTTGGTACCCAAGCATACCACAAAATAAATAAATATACAGTCATGTGAAAAAGTAAGTACACCCCATGTAAAGTTTTGACTTTTTCAACATATTTCAACACACAGCTATTTGATCTTCATTTCAACAATATTGATAGATAATGGTGATATAATATAACAAATATCATGAAACATTTACATTTTGTAGTCCATTGTATAATTTAAATAAACATAAATGCAAATTTCGCACGTGGAAAAAGTAAGTACACCCCTACATTTATCACGACTTCAAACACCTAAAATTAGAATTAGGTGCACCAGCTCAGGTGCAAATGATTAGAACATCGTTAGAGAGGATCTTGGAGGAACCTGTCTTATTTAAACCTCAGACATTTAGTTTGGTTTGCTCTTTGTTGTTGAATTGTGTGGCGTCACCATGCCGAGATCAAAAGAGCTCTCTGAGGCCTTCAGAAAGAAGGTTATAGATGCCTACGAGTCTGGGAAGGGATTTAAAAAGATCTCCAAACAATTTGAAATCAATCATTCGACTGTCCAGAAGATCATCTACAAGTGGAGAAGATTCCAAACAACTGCCAACTTGTTCAGGCCAGGCCGCCCCAGCAAGTGCAGCCCGAGAGCAGACCACAAGATGCTGAGAGAAGTCTCGAAGAACCCCAGAATGTCATCACGGGACCTACAGGTAGCTCTTGCCACTGTTGATGTCAAAGTGCACGAGTCTACCATTAGAAAGAGGCTGCACAAATTTGATCGATATGGGAGGTGTGCCAGGAGGAAACCTTTGCTGTCCAGAAAGAACATCAGGGCAAAACTAAAGTTTGCCAATGAACACCGAGGCAAAGACCAGCACTTCTGGAACAATGTGCTCTGGACAGATGAGTCAAAGGTAGAGCTATTTGGCCACAGTACCAGAAGACATGTTTGGCGAAAACCAAAGACAGCATTTGACCAAAAGAACCTGATACCAACTGTAAAGCATGGTGGTGGAAATATTATGGTTTGGGGTAGCTTTGCTGCATCAGGGCCTGGGCAGCTCACCATCATAGAATCCACTAAGAATTCTTCATTGTACCAGAGGGTGCTTGAGGATAATGTGAGGCCATCTGTCGGAAGAGTTGAAGCTCAACCGAAGGTGGACCTTGAAACATGACAATGATCCTAAACATACCAGTAAATCCACCAAAGAATGGCTGAAAAGAAAGAAATGGAGGGTTCTGGAATGGCCAAGCCAAAGCCCGGATCTAAATCCCATCGATATGTTGTGGGGGGATTTGAAACGAGCTGTGCATGCAAGAAACCCCTCAAACATCACACAGCTGAAAGAATTCTGCATGGAGGAGTGAGCAAAATTTTCTCCCAATCGATATCAGAGACTTGTAGACAGTTATAAGAAACGCCTACTTGAGGTTGTTTCTGCCAAAGGGGACAATACCACTGATTAGAGCCAAGGGTGTACTTACTTTTTCCACATGCTAAATTTGCATTTATGTTTATTTAAATTATACAATGGACTACAAAATGTAAATGTTTCATGATATTTGTTGTATTATATCACCTTTATCTGTCAATATTGTTGAAATGAAGATCAAATAGCTGTATGTTGAAATATGTTGAAAAAGTCAAAACTTTACATGGGGTGTACTTGCTTTTTCACGTGACTGTATATATATATATATATATATATATATATATATATATATATATATATATATATATATATATATATATATATATATATATATATATATATATATATATATATATATATATATATATATATATATATATGTCAAATATATATATATACAGTGGGGAGAACAAGTATTTGATACACTGCCGATGTTGCAGGTTTTCCCACTTACAAAGCACGTAAAGGTCTGTAATTTTTATCATAGGTACACTTCAACTGTGAAAGACGGAATCTAAAACAAAAATCCTGAAAATCACATTGTATGATTTTTAAGTAATTAATTTGCATTTTATTGCATGAAATAAGTATTTGATACATCAGAAAAACAGAACTTAATATTTGGTACAGAAACCATTGTTTGCAATTACAGAGATCAGACGTTTCCTGTAGTTCTTAACCAGGTTTGCACACACTGCAGCAGGGATTTTGGCCCACTCCTCCATACAGATCTTCACCAGATCCTTCAGGTTTCGGGGCTGTCGCTGCGCAACACAGACTTTCAGCTCCCTCCAAAGATTTTCTATTGGGTTCAGGTCTGGAGACTGGCTAGGCCACTCCAGGACCTTGAGATGCTTCTTACGGAGCCACTCCTTAGTTGCCCTGGCTGTGTGTTTCGGGTCGTTGTCATGCTGGAAGACCCAGCCACGCCCCATCTTCAATGCTCTTATTGAGGGCAGGAGATTGTTGGCCAAGATCTCGCGATACATGGCCCCATCCATCCTCCCCTCAATACGGTGCAGTCGTCCTGTCCCCTTTGCAGAAATGCATCCCCAAAGAATGATGTTTCCACCTCCATGCTTCACGGTTGGGATGGTGTTCTTGGGGTTGTACTCATCCTTCTCCGTCCTCCAAACACGGCGAGTGGAGTTTAAACCAAAAAGCTCTATTTTGGTCTCATCAGACCACATGACCTTCTCCCATTCCTCCTCTGGATCATCCAGATGGTCATTGGCAAACTTCAGACGGGCCTGGACATGCGCTGGCTTGAGCAGAGGGACCTTGCGTGCGCTGCAGGATTTTAATCCATGACGGCGTAGTGTGTTACTTATGGTTTTCTTTGATACTGTGGTCCCAGCTCTCTTCAGGTCATTGACCAGGTCCTGCCGTGTAGTGCTGGGCTGATCCCTCACCTTTCTCATGATCATTGAGGCTCCACGAGGTGAGATCTTGCATGGAGCCCCAGACCGAGGGAGATTGACTGTCATCCTGAACTTCTTCCATTTTCTAATAATTGCGCCAACAGTTGTTGCCTTCTCACCAAGCTGCTTGCCTATTGTCCTGTAGCCCATCCCAGCCTTGTGCAAGTCTACAAATTTGTCCCTGATGTCCTTAGACAGCTCTCTGGTCTTGCCCATTGTGGAGAGGTTGGAGTCTGATTGAGTGTGGACAGGTCTGGAGACGGCTTTGCGGTCGGTCTTTGCGGTCTTTGTGGTCGGAGACGGTCTGGAGACGTCTTTTATGCAGATAACGAGTTCAAACAGGTGCAGTTAATACAGGTAATGAGTGGAGAATGGGAGGGCTTCTTAAAGAAAAAACTAACAGGTCTGTGAGAGCCGGAATTCTTACTGGTTGGTAGGTGATCAAATACTTATTTCATGCAATAAAATGCAAATTAATTACTTAAAAATCATACAATGTGATTTTCAGGATTTTTGTTTTAGATTCCGTCTTTCACAGTTGAAGTGTACCTATGATAAAAATTACAGACCTTTACGTGCTTTGTAAGTGGGAAAACCTGCAACATCGGCAGTGTATCAAATACTTGTTCTCCCCACTGTATATATATATATATATATATATATATATATATATATATATATATATATATATACAGTATATATACATACTATCCACGTATTCATGGTATGCGATTTCGCGTATCTGCGCTTAACTTTGACACTCTTTCGCACCCTCCGCGCCGATACTGCCACGTACCCGCAGAAAAAGTGAACCCCGCCCATCTCAAACTCGCACAGTTTTCATAAGTTTTTAAACACTTTCAATTTTTGGATAACAGTATTTTCCTTTATTTAACATTACGTGTTAAATTGTGATACTGTAACCGTGTAGCCGAAAATTTTACATTCTGCGTATTCCGGCATCAGCCACGTCATTGTCCTCCGGTAGCTTCCTCGTAGCGATGGGTGAGTTGTGGTCCTGCATTTTTGTGGTAAAACTTTGGATACTGTTTATTTAACCATGGTTCCAAAATGTCCATCTCGTGCATCTGCTGAAAAGCAGAATAAAAAAAGTGAAGAAAGTGATGACATTCACAGAGAAAGTTAAAATACTGTACTGTACATGTACTCCAAGCAGAAAAACCTTCTCTTTTGATGGTATCACAATTTCACCATTCACGGAGGTTTGCAGGAACATAACCCCAGTGGAAGGCGAGGTTTTACTGTATATAAAGCGAAATGTTCGTTTGTAACCTTACTGCTTTGGGTTTCCAAGCTTAACCGTGACAAAACTTTCTACGATCAGCTTTTTAACGACGATGCACCGGAAGAGGGGTTTTAAACAGTCATGTAGAGGTCATTTGGTCCATTATCGCCATGTTGCACTCCTGAGATAATTTCTTTATGAACTGGAGGAAATTTCTTCACTACAGATTCACTCCTTTACATCCTTTAGACCCCATTAGACTCTCAAGACACCTAAGACAGTCACACACTTTAGACCCCTTCACACCCATTTATACCCTTTGAGACCTGTATGCCTTCGTAGACCATTTTCAGACCTTTGAAGACCCTTTGGATAATTTAAGACCATTTGGACACTATACAACCTTTTAGACCCCTTTTGCTCTTTCACCCTTAGACCCATTTAGTCTCCTTTAGCACCCTTAGATCCTTCAAACACTTTAGACCTCTTAGACCCTTAAAGCCCTTGAGACCCTTTATACCCCTTAGATCCCTTTGACCCATCAGACATTTAGACCCTTTTTTACCTTTTAAAAGCCTTCATCCACCTTAGAAAAATCGAGAAAAATTTCCCCGAAAATAGTTTTTGATGACCTTTTTTGTGCACTATCCGTGTCGCATCACAAGCTGCAATGACAAATTAAAACCGATATCCCCAAAGTGAAACTAATGTTGAAAATGAAACAAACTACTGATATATTTGGATCATCGAATGGGAAACCAGAATGAAATGCTGTGAGAAATAGTGAATGAAAATTGCCAAAACAAAGCTTTGGCACAATCATGGCAGAGGTGCAATCATGGATTGGAAATCTTCAATGGTGGAATGGAACGTGGTTGCCGAGGTTATTAACTACACCCACTGCGATATCTGCTCACTGAATATTTACACCAAATTCCCGGTTATATCAATACACACCCCAAAAAAATTGCTCATTTGAGGTTGGACATATACGATCCCATCAGTTTGTGGTTTACCCTGCTAATGTTTTGCATAAAAACCAAACTGACAGGTATCAGGCCTTCAAACCTGATCTCACTATCTTCCACAAAAACTGTACCTTTTCCAAAAATAAGTACTGCAGTTGGAAAAAAAAAATTACACTTTTTTTTTTTTTTTTACATACCCACAATTTTATGGTGCATCTCATAAAAATGCCATATTTGCAACCAAAAAACAACTCAAATTAGACCAGTGCAATATTACCATGCTGTTGCATCCTGAGGATTTCCACACTTTAAATCAAAAGTTTTCAGGTGGGTCATAAAAAAAAGATGAGTTAAGGTTGCTTTCTCACCAACTCGCCATACTTTCCATGTTAATATGACATGAGCATAGTGTGGCATTTCAAACACTAAGGGAGAGGATTGAGTGGGAAAAAATTGTTGGAAAGGGGGGGGGGGGGGGTGAGTCAGGGGTGGAAGTGTTGATAAAAAAAAATTCCCAAATGCAATGTAGCAGATTATTTAAAGGCAACATTAAATAACGTGCTACAGAGGCAACACCAAATCTGCACCGAAACACCAGTAAAATTAACTGCTAAACAAAAAGCCATGCATCACGCGAATTTGGGGAGGTTGGAAGATGGTCGCGCATTTAATTGGTCACTGAGTTTGTTGCATGATGGGAAGTTTACTCACTAATTCAGGATAATTGTACATTTTTGTGAAATTAGTTCACCTTGTAAAGTTTCTGCATTAAAAGAGGTAAAATACCAGTGCAATATTATTCTTGACGACTCTTATTAAAATACCAGTGCAAGTCAAAACTCCCCAGTAGAGATCTAGCTGTGAGGAAACTTCACTGAAGCATTTATAAACATTTTTTCAAAATAATAATTCAAAAATGTTTTCTGGAGCAATTACCTCGAGTTTCTACTTTTGAATTGTAAACACTCGCGTGACTCGGTGCGCTGCGCGCGCCTCACCACACATCGTTTCAGAGGGGTAGACATCTTTGACCATTTCGGTGTCTTTGGGGTCTTCATGGTGTTTTGGGTCTTCAGGGCCATTTTGGTCTTCTGGGCCATTTGGGTCTTCAGGGCCATTTGGATCCTCTGGGCCTTTAAGAGTATTTTGGGTCTTTGACGTGTTTTTGGGTCTTTGGAGTGCTTTGGGTCTTCGGGGCGCTTTGGGTCTTCAGGGTGCTTTGGGGTCTTTTGGGTATTCAGGGTCTTTTTGAGCCTCAGGGCCTTGAAGGGTATTTTGGGTCTTCAGGGTATGTTGGGTCTTTGGGGGGTCTTCAGGGTATTTTGGGTCTTTGGGGGGTCTTCAGGGTATTTTGGGTCTTCAGGGGTCTTGGTGGTCTGAAGGGTCTTGGGGGAATTAAAGGGTCGTCAAAGGTCTGAGGGGTCTCAGCAGTCTTAACGCAATTAAGAGGGTTAATTAAGAGGGTGGTAAAGTTATTTGAAGAAGAAGACGTTTCCGTCGCATATAAACATACATAGCGAACCATATACGTTTGCTCTATTATAATAAGATTTTTTGGGGGTCGTTTAGCGTTCCCATCTGAAAGCATCACCCGGAATGCTGGGACCACAGATTCAAATGCAATACGTGCCAATCTATCCATTGTAAACTACCGTCTTTGTAATTAATGTAAAAGTACACTGTCTCAATATCTTTGTCTTGCATGATCTATGTGCAAGCTCAGCTCTGAGCCCAAGCTCATTGCTTAAATAAATAAATATATTCAACTTCCCAGTAGAGATCTAGCTGTGAGGATACTTGAGGAAGGTTTCCAAGAAAGGAGGCAATCCAGGAGGCAGGAGAGGAAATCTGGGAATGTAACTGCTCACAGAAACTGCACAAAGAAATCAAAACAATTAAAAAGCCAAAGTGATTCAGCACATCTCACAGCTACTGATATGAAGGAATATCGAGCAACATGAGGGAGATTGTTAATGTTAAACACCTGTGTGATAAAGATGTCCGGGATCACCAACAAAAAGCACAGGCTTCATAGGTGGTCGGTACAAGATAAGCAGGCGGGCAGGTTGCACCAAGGTTGCTTGAAGACAAATAGATCGGCCAAGAAGTGCTGGACAGTCTGCATTGGTATGGCAAGGATGTTCACCAGACATTTCCAGGGCTTTTCGCACGGGTAGGCAAGCATACTGAGCAAATACACAGAGAGGGATGTATGGTAGAATTATATTTTGACTTGGTGGCACATACAGCATTTCTCAGACAGTTAATCTCTCACACAAATTTGCAGCACACATTGTTCTGGGGTTCTGGTTTTCAGAACATGACAATGGCTGACATCAAGTACAAATCCCATTACGTACCGTATTTTTCGGCCTAAAAGAGAATGTGGAGTGCAAGTCGAAATGGATAATTTTCCCATTTTTCTTTCCTTCATTCATGTACAAATCGGTTTGGAGTATAAAAACAAAGCAAAATCAACGATGGTAGTCAGCAAAACTGTGAGTCACAACAATAGAGGTGTTAATTCCTCTCCAACACTCATAATGCATCGCTGCCTGCGGTACTTCCAGGGTCATGAATATGAATAACCTGTTTGGTGTATACAGTGCCTTCAGAAAGTATTCACACCCCTCGACGTTTTCTTCCACATTTTGTTGTTACAGCCTGAATTTAAAATGGGTTAAACTAGGTTTTTTTGTTACTGATATGGACAAAATACCCCAAAATGTCAAAGTGGAATTTTTTATGAGAATTTTTTTTAAATGAATTTAAAATTCTGAAACAAAATTCTGAATTGAAAATGAAAAGATGAAATGTCTTGAGTCAATAAGTATTCAACCCCTTTTCTATGACACTCCAAATTCAGCTCAGGTACATCCAATTTCCTTTGATCATCCTTGAGATGTTACTACAACTTGATGAGAGTCCACCTGTGGCCAATTCAATTGATTGGACATGATTTAGAAAGAAACACACCTTTCGATACAAGGTCCCACAGTAGACATAGCATGACAGAGCAGAAACTCCACCATGAAGTCCAAGGAACTGTCTGTAGAACTCTGATATAGAATTGTGAGGAGGCAGAGATCTGGGGAAGGGTATAAAACAATTTATAGAGTGTTGAATCCCAAGAGCACAGTGAGCTCCATCACTAGGAAATGGAAAGAATATGCAACTACCTAGAGTTGGCCGTCTGACCAAACTGAGCAAATGGGCAAGGAGGACCTTGGTCAGGGAGCCAGTGACCATTCCGACATAACTAAAGAGTTCCTTGGCTGAGAAGGCTGAACCCACCAGAAGTACAACAGTCACTGCAGCACTTCACAAATCTAGGCTTTATGGGAGAGTGGCGTGACAGAAGTCACTCTTGGTAAAAAGGCACATGACAGCATGCCTAGAGTTTGACAAAAAGGCACGTGAAAGACAACGAGAGCACGAGGCAGAATATGCTGTGGTCTGATGAGACGAAAATTGAATTATTTGGCCTGAATGCAAAGTTCCATGTGTGGCGGAAACTGAGCACAGCTCATCACCCATCGAACAACCATCCTTACCGTGAAGCATGGTGGTGGCTGCATCATGCAATGGGAATGCTTTCAGTGGCACGCACTTGGAGACTTTTAAGGAGAGAGGCAACAATGAATGGAGCCAAATGGCAAATCTCTGAGGACAACCTGGTTCAGAGGGCAAAAGACCTCAAACTGTGGCGAAGATTTACATCCCAACAGGATGATGACCCCAATCATCCAGACAAAGCAACAATGGAATGGCTTCAGAACAAAAACGTTAAAGTCCTCAGTAGCCCGGCCAAAGCTCAGGTTTGAATCCCATGGAGAATCTATGGAAAGATTGAAGATTGCTGTTCACCGACGCTCCCCATACAATTTGACAGAGCTTTAGCAAATCTGCAAGGAAGAATGGGGAAAAAAACTCGCCAAATACAGATGTGCAAAGCTGATAAAGACATACCCAAGAAGACTCAAAGCGGCAATCGGTCAAATGCACTTCTACGAAATATTGACTCAAGGGGTTGAATACTTGCGTAAATTATAAATTTCTTTCATTATTTTGTAAGACATTCTTAAAAAAAAAACTCCACTGACATTATCGGATACTACATGTATATCAGTGACAAAATAAATCTCAATTGAAGCCATTTTACATTCAGGCTGTAACGACAGCAGATCTCGTCAGCTTAATGTCATACTTTCTCGAAATGCATCCACGACATTGTGGAAACTTGCTGTGTGTTCCAAATTAACAATGATACAATTAATTTCGGAAAATATCACACTTTGCAATTTATCTTTCATTTATGTAATTCATTGTCTGAAACCAAAACCATAAATGAACCGACATTATGAGTACAAGTTGAGGCTCAGACTTTCGGGGGGTGGGGAGGGGGGGGGGAGGAGTATCGACATGTATACGCCAAAAATACAGTGGTAGAACAATCCCATAACAAGCTCAATGCAACCTCACTCATGCAACATTTGTCATTATGCGTTTATATTCCATTCAAATGCATCATATTTTGCCTTCATCAAATAAAACTGAATTTTGCAAAAATAATGACATCCGACTAATGAACACACGTGTCAAAGAGATTTCAGAGAAGGACTTTTAGATCCCAATGTTTGAATTCTACATCAAACCATAAAAATTAAAAAATGAACTCCTATGTACATCTAAAACACATACAGCATCATATGAATCTGCAAAACTTTGTGGTTTTGATAAACATAGGGGCAATACCACTGGTGCTCACCTGGTAGAATAAACAGTATACTGCACTGACTAAAGGTAGGTTAAACCAATTTCGATGGTTGCAAGTAGACAGGGCAGCATGTAGAATCATACGAACATAATCATAAGACCTTAAAAAACAAACGAAAAAAAAAAAACTATTTTGGGGGGCAACCCTCCCCCCCCTTTCCACCCCGTGTGTCTCCCTCAGACCCCAATTTTTCCAATGCCTTGAACAAACATTGGCACATCACAGATGATGAAGGTTATGGTGAAGTTTCATCAAAATTGTGTGTGTAGGTTCTGAGAAAAAAAACAAATACCAATTTTGTGGGGAATGCCCCTCATAGACAACCTTAGACCCCGATTTTTTAAATGCCAGGAACAAACTTTGGTACAACACGGGTGATTAAGGCTGTGGTCAATTTTCATCAGAATTGCATGTGTAGTTTCTGAGAAGAAAGCAAATACCTATTTTGAGGGTTATACTGTGTTTATATATGTGTGTGTGTGTGTATATATATCGTGAAGTATATATATCGTATATCATGAGTTCATGATATATATATATACATACACACACACACATACAGTCACGTGAAAAAGTAAGTACACCCCATGTAAAGTTTTGACTTTTTCAACATATTTCAACATACAGCTATTTGATCTTCATTTCAACAATATTGATAGATAAAGGTGATATAATCTATCTATAATTCCAGTAATCTCTGTGTGTTTGTTTGTTTGTACGTTTGTACGTTTGTTTGTCTGTGACCGCTGTTTCTCGACAACTACCGGTCCGATATACTTGAAACTTGCCAGGTATATTGCTGGGGACCCGAGGATGTGCCTTTTCAAGGTTTGAAATTAATCGGATAAGTAGTTACCGAGCTATGGCGATTTCTTTACCAAACACTGCAAGCCGTTCGCTTTGGACCAAACCATTGCATGTAAATAGAGGGGGGGGGTTCTGTGGTCGTTGCGAATGGACCAAACCATTCATGTAAATAGAGGGGGGGGGGGGGGTTCTGTGGTCGTTACTGCCACGTGGTTTCAAAGTTTTTTTTTGTTGTTGTTGTTTGCACGCATGTTTTTTTGCACCCACGTACGGGCACGCCCTAGGATGTTTACACACACACACCCCTACACAAATTTTTTTTTTTTTTTTTTTTTGGCAAGGAACGGGCACCCACGTACGGGCACGTCCTAGCTTATATATAGTACGGGCATGCCCTAGTCTATCTATAATTCCACTAATCTCTGTGTGTGTGTATGTTTGTTTGTGACCGCTGTTTCTCGACAACCACGGGTCCGATATACTTTAAACTTGCCAGGTATATTGCTGGGGACCCGAGGATGTGCCTTTTCAAGGTTTCATATTAATCGGACAAGTAGTTACCGAGCTATGGCGATTTAGCCGTTCGCCGTTCGCTTTGGCGTTGCGAATGGACCAAACCATTTCATGTAAATAGAGGGGGGGGGTTCTGTGGTCGTTGCGAATGGACCAAACCATTTCATGTAAATAGAGGGGGGGGGGATTGTCACTGTACTCGCAAGCCGTTCGCCGTTCGCTTTGGCGTTGCGAATGGACCAAACCATTTCATGTAAATAGAGGGGGGGGGATATAATTTTAGATATATATATAGTACGGGCATATATATAGTACGGGCATGCCCTAGTATAACAAATACCATGAAATATTTACATTTTGTAGTCCATTGCATAATTTAAAAACATATAAATGCAAATTTCGCATGTGGAAAAAGTAAGTACACCCTTGGCTCTAATAGGTGGTATTGCCCCCTTTGGCAGAAACTTTGGCAGAATCAAGTAGGCGTTTCTTATAACTGTCTAACAGTCTCTGACATCATTTTTGTTCTTTCCTTACCTTTTGGTTTCCTCTCGTCCTTAGAACCGCTCAGAATCGGGTTAGTCTTTTTGTTAACGGCTCGAATCGCGGATTGTTAAACCGCTCGGCAATTTCCATCTGTCCGTGGTTCGAGCGGAAATTATCTCCCTGCTTTGCGGAGAGATTGGCAAGCAGGTATTTGGGAGCCCATCTTGACCAATCACCCTGGCCAATCTCAACCCCACAAAGGAGCGTGTAATTTCCAGGGCTGGGGGCTCGGCCAGTGTAAAAGACAAGAGGATTAAACCCCCCCTTGGTAAGGGGAGCGCCGACCCCCGGATCCGCAACAATTAGCCAACGCCAAGTAACAACGCCAGGCCAACCCTTGTACATGCCCTTCTTTCGCTTCCTCTTCGGGTTTTTGTACGTCGTTAATAAATTATATTTGTTCTTCCTTACCTTTTGGTTTCCTCTCATCCGATCGTCTTCGTGATTTCTCCATCGAGTACCTGTGGCACGATTAGAACCGCTCAGAATCGGGTTAGTCTTTTTGTTAACGGCACGAGTCACAGCTCGCTTCGCTCGGCGTATCCATTAACGCGGCGGCTCGGGTGGAAATTATCTCCTCGCTTACGGTCGGTACTAGTAAGCAGGTATTTGGGACTTCATTGACCAATGACCCTGGCTACTACCGACCGGAAGTGACATCATAGTTTCCAGGATCGGAGACGGCCAGCTTAAAGGACAAGGGGACTAACCCCCCCCTTGGTAACGGGAGTGCCGTACCCCGAATCCGCAACAATTGTTGCGGATCCGGGGGTCAGCGCTCACCTTATCAAGGGGGGGGGGGGGGTTAATCCCCTTGTCTTTTACACTGGCCAAGCCCGCAACCCTGGAAATTACACGCTCCTTTGCGGGGTTGAGATTGGCCAGGGTGATTGGTCAAGATGGGCTCCCAAATACCTGTTTGCCAATCTCTCCGCAAAGCAGGGAGATAATTTCCGCTCGAACCACGGACAGATGGAAATTGCCGAGCGGTTTAGCAATCCGCGATTCGAGCCATTAACTAAACGACTAACCCGGTTCTGAGCGGTTCTAATCGTGCCACTGGTACTCAATGGGGAAATCACGAAGACGAGAGGAAACCAAAGTAAAGGGAGAACAAATATTTATTAATTACGTTCAAGAAAACCCGAAGAGGAAACGAAAGACGGGCATGTACAAGGGAAGAAGAAGAAGCAGCAGACACAGGGCAATCTTATACACTCTTAATTATCACGCCCAGGATAATACAGACAGACTTACACGAAAGGGTAGGGGTGGGAAGGAAGAGAAGGTTCATGCAGATGGCAGGGAAGGAAGGTCCTGCAGATGGCTCAGGCATCGAGGTCCCGCTCCAGGTTCACACTTTGGTTCGCGGCGAAACCCGGCAAGCAGTGCGGTTCGTGTCGTCGTGGTAGCGGACCGACTCTGTCTCTCTCTCTCTCTTTGCTCTCGTCTCATCTGCCTCATCTCCCGCTCATCTGCCGCTCATCTGATCTCTGCCTCATCTCCTGAAGTAGTCCCATGCGAACGCTTTTATCATGCGCCTTGGAAATCAACCAGCGTGCGTTTTGCTCTGCCTACCGGTGAACATGCCTCGGCCCTGATTGGTCGCGAGGGTTCACCAGCCCCTCCTTGGCGCCTCACTAACGCCTGGCGTCGTTAGCCTGGCGTTGGCTTAGCGGTTAGGGTGCCGGCTTGGGATCCTCGGATCCTGAGTTCGAATCCCGGTCGATCGCTGAATTAACGCCAGGGGGGTTGACTCAGCCTGTCTTCCTTCCGAGGTCGGCAAATTGAGTACCAGCTTGCTGGGATGAATGATCACGGTGTGTACCCCGATTCAGAATAGGCACACTGTATCCCTGCGCATCGTAAGAGCGTGACCAAGGGTTGGCGTCAGGAAGGGCATCCGGCCATAAAAACATTGCCTCAAACAGGGAGGCGGGCCCCCCCCGCTCTAGCGGGGAAAAATGGCCTTAAAACGATCATTCATTCATATATTCAGTCTCTGACATCGACTGGGAGAAATTTTTTCCCACTCCTCCAGGCAGAATTCTTTCAGCTGTGCGATGTTTGAGGGGTTTCTTGCATGCACACCTCGTTTCAAATCCCCCCACAACATCTCGATGGGATTTAGATCCGGGCTTTGACTTGGCCATTCCAGAACCCTCCATTTCTTTCTTTTCAGCCATTCCTTGGTGGATTTACTGGTATGTTTAGGGTCATTGTCATGTTGCAAGGTCCACCTTCGGTTGAGCTTCAACTTTCCGACAGATGGCCTCACATTACATATTTTTTCCACCAAACAAAATATTTCCATCACCAAGCTTTACAGTTGGTATCAGGTTCTTGTGGTCAAATGCTGTCTTTGGTTTTCGCCAAACATGTCTTCTGGTCCTGTGGTCAAATATCTCTACCTTTGACTCATCTGTCCAGAGCACATTGTTCCAGAAGTGCTGGTCTTTGCCTAGGTGTTCATTGGCAAACTTTAGTCATGCCCTGATGTTCTTTCTGGACAGCAAAGGTTTCCTCCTGGCACACCTCCCATGTAGATCAAATTTGTGCAGCCTCTTTCTAATGGTAGACTCGTGCACTTTGACATCAACAGTGGCAAGAGCTACCTGTAGGTTCCGTGATGACATTCTGGGGATCTTAGAGACTTCTTTCAGCATCTTGCGGTCTGCTCTCGGGCTGAACTTGCTGGGGCGGCCTGGCCTGAACAAGTTGGCAGTTGTTTGGAATCTTCTCCACTTGTAGATGATCTTCCGGAGAGTCGAATGATTGATTTCAAATTGTTTGGAGATCTTTTTAAATCCCTTCCCAGACTTGTAGGCATCTATAACCTTCTTTCTGAAGGCCTCAGAGAGTTCTTTTGATCTCGGCATGGTGACGCCACACACTTCAACAACAAAGAGCAAACCAAATGTTTGAGGTTTAAATAAGACAGGTTCCTCCAAGATCCTCTCTAACGATGTTCTAATCATTTGCACCTGATTCTAATTTTAGGTATTTGAAGTAGTGATAAATGTAGGGGTGCACTTCCTTTTTCCACATGCAAAATTTGCATTTATGTTTATTTAAATTATACAATGGACTACAAAATATAAATGTTTCATGATATTTGTTGAATTATATCACCTTTATCTATCAATATTGTTGAAATAAAGATCAAATAGCTGTATGTTGAAATATGTTGAAAAAGTCAAAACTTTACATGGGGTGTACTTACTTTTTCACGTGACCATATATATATATATATATATATATATATATATATATTGTTACAGACGCGGCTTTAGATGTTATATTGACCGAGCGGTGGTGTATTTAACCGCGTCCGAACAGTTACTCCCCGATTAAAACCCGATTCCACCCGACGTTGACCAGATCGCCCCACAGATATTCAATCGGGAAATCTCTAAAGCGACCGAAAGAGAATGAAAAAGAAGAAGAAGAAGAATACGGAGGAAGAACAGATTTTATTATACACACCCAAGCAATGGATGGAAGAAGCAGTAACACAGCGAATCGTTAACTTACACTATTCATTTTTACTTAACCCCAAGACACGAGTAGGACAGGACGTTCACACTTACACAGGGGATATTGCAGGCAGGTAGGGCTTGAGATGGACTGCTTGAGAGGGAGGCAAGGTCGGGAGGCCGCAGCTCACAATTCCTCGCGGTTTTGGCGGGAAACCCTCCGTCGTGTATCCACTGCGGTAGACGTCACGCGCTGGTTCGGCACACCTGCTCCTCTTCTTGGGGTGGGGCCGTCTCCCTCCTTTCAGCGCGTCTCTCCAAAGCTGGTTTCCTTGCCGAGTACCTCTCCTTTTTGGCTTGGAGCGTTTCGCATCTCACCGCCTCTTGGTGCAGTCTCTTTGCTCATCTCCCAAGGCCTCTCTCAAGTCATCTCGCAGCTCATCTTCTAAAGCAGTCCCTTACAGTCGCTTTTATCACCTCGGGCGAAATCAAGCCGCCGGCTCCCAGGGCACGCCTACCGGGTCGCTCACCGCGGTGTTGATTGGCTGTTAGAGCTGGTTCACTCCTTCCCTCTTATGACGAGGTGGAGACACGCCTTTCTTCCCCAAACCTACCTCGTGGCCAATGGTGGTTTGAAGAAAACCGCCCAAATTGCGGAAGGCAATTGGAAGGGAGGTTTTGGGGAAATTGGAAGGGCCTACGCTTATTTTGTTTGATACAATGCAAAGTCAATCTAGTGGGAAAACACATATTTAGCCTACATGGAATAAGGAAATACACTATTTAAAAGATATATCGTGACCTGCGTGTAAGTTTCATGGAATTAACTAGGAGGCCGACTGCGACCATTATTTACATTAACAGGGTGTTACCGTACTTTTGTAACGTTCACATTGTAACGTTTTCACATTCGTTACACTTCCTCAAAAATTGTTACACTTCTCAAAAACCGTTACACTTCTCAAATTCGTTACACACTTCTCAAAATCGTTACACTGCACCCTCCTTTCTTCAGGTCCGGTCTCGGGCCTATTAAACTTTAACTTAGTGTGACACGTAGGTGTAATTCCCTCTACAATTAACCTGACCCTGAGTGTGACAATTTTAAAACACAAATAAGTATGTCCCCCTATTGCATTGCATCCTGTCTAACAGACTCAAGCCCACAGCTAACCGAATTACGGAATTATTCTCAAACTATACATTTACGGTGGGGAGCATTATTTACAATGACGTGATTTCTTATTTACAACGCAACCCAGGACCTGTGTTTTTTTTTTTTTTTTTTTAGGGAACAAGAGAAAGAAATTCCTGTTGGGAGGGAGGAGACAGCACGCATTGCATCGATGCACCAGTACCAGTACCACCAAAGCACCCAAAAGCGCCAAACACCACAAAGCACCACAAAGCACCCAAAAGCACCATCCGGTGCGCAGTCACCATGGTTCATAATAAACACAACAAAACAACTGGTGGTGGTCTTCTCTTTCTCTGCTGGGCCGATGTTCTTCCCGACGTCTTCTGGCTTCATGCGGCCTAGTTGGAAATAATAAAAAGCACAACTTGTGTCCATTTTTATTTAGGGCCTCATAGGCCAACTAAGGGTGGTCCACCTGTTTGGCATAGGTGCCACCTTACCGAGGTCCGCAAGCAAGATTCCCTGGCCACTATGGCCGGTCTCCAACAGAGGTGCCCTGCCCCAGAACCTGGGGTCCATCAAGTGGTACTTGGCCGCAAAACAGCGGTCCATACAGTGGTACATCAACGCAATGCATGCTGGTTCTGGGAATCTCGGGCGCACAATGGCCACCTCACGCACGCTCCCATCGGCACCCAATGGCGCACAGGTCATGTGGGAGACAAAAGAAAGACAATTGAGCGAGGGGTAAGGTCACAAGGGTACACGTCAATAAGGCAATGCAAGGCAAAATGCGTACGGAGGGCGAAGTGAGAAAGCTCGTCCCTACCGTACGTCACCCCCCTGTCACCTACCCTACCCTTACCCCATATGTACAAAAATCTACCCATTTACAAATTCGTCACTACTGTCACGTCTTCCCCATTTTTCCCCTATACCAAATTCGTCTCCACAATCCCTTTACTTCAAAATTTGCCATCACCAATTCATCATCAATCCTCATAAGGAGGGAGAGATGGAATTACGCACAATGTCACACCCACGTCATGATGCGTCTCACAATCCAAACATTTGCATCATAAAAAATAATCAAAACATGGCATGGTGTGGAGTACCTGTCACCTCAGGTGAGTGGATGCAGATGGTGCGAGGAGATCCTTCATCCTAACTATTCTCTAAATGACTTTAACACACTTTACACTACCCAGGGTCTTTCCCTGCCAATCCATTGGCCAACTTACACTATGGGTTCTAATAACCAATTCCCATTGACCAAACTGTGGTGCTTCTCAATTTGGGGTCTCACTCCCCCGATTCATCTCCCGGTGCCCTCGCACAATTTCTGGGCTGCGACGTCTAGCTCTCCCAACAGGTCTACCCACCTGCACACCTCCACCACTGTAGTTGCCACCCGAGCTTACCTAGCTCCTCACCCTAACCTAACTAACTGGGGACAGCCCCTCTCCTGGCTCTGTCACCCCATGGTGCCCTCTGGCACTGGGCTACCCGGGTCCGTCCTCCGGATCCTCGGGCCCCATCCACAACAACTACTACCGGCTCCCAGAGCCCACCTGCGGCCTCACCTGGCCGACATCCTCACAGTGGTGGAGTGCCCAAACCAACTACACACACTAACAGGCTACACGCCCAGCCATTTCCACAACACTAATGCACCCATCCACATACCATTCTGCCACCCGCACCACAGATGCCAATATCCAACCACAATTTACCTGTACCCTCTACCTAACACTTACACTACCCGCCCCGGGTATCCGTGATGGGGGTCCACTCTTCCCCCATTCACACCTTCGCACCATCCACTCCACCCCACAATTTCCACCACTCTCACTCCACGACCATCCATTCCACTACTCCAGATATTCCACACTACCATTTATTCCACACAGCCACATACACCTGTTGTTGCACACCTGTGCCCTCACACCTGGTGCCACCTGCACCCTCCTTTCTTCCTGGACCATTTGGTCAACACAACACGCAATCACCACTACTCCCTCATACACTGCTCCATTCACCTGTTCAGTTGCACACCTGTGCAATCACACCTGTTCCATTCTCACCTGTTCAATCCTCACACACACGGCATCATCTCAGCTAACTACTCCCCTCTGAAACTTGCGCTTCCCAGTCGTCCCTTTAAACTATTGCGCTCCCACGTCATTATCATCCACACTAATCTACCTGCGTCCCCACTACAGGTATCAGTCACTAACTAAACTTAACGTTACCTAATGTCATCTTCGCTAGATCCCTACAATTATCCAAGCCCTCCCTGGCTCGGTTGTCATAGCCACCCCATAAACTATTGCTCCTTTGCCCCCACTCTGTGAGGGATGGTGGATTTGCCATCCCACCACATCGGGGGTCTCTCCACTATCAATTTTGTTCGTCCAGATTCCAACCAATTCAAAAATTTTCCATTTACTGCCAATTCTATTCACTTTTCTAAATTTCGGATCAAAACACTATCGCTATCACGATCACCATCATCACAGTCCGCTATATCCTAGCCTCGGTGCGTCATGACATCATTAAACTCGGCTTCGTAAAGCCGAGCAATGAATTCGGGTGGTTTGGTTGCCTGCAGGTTGAATCCGTCCGGCTTTCGGTTCAAGGGAGGTGGTTTGGTTGGACCGAGGCTCCACGCACCATCTCGGCGCGGCACCTTGCGGTCCCGGGCCCGATGGCTCAATCTCCCCCGGTCGGAACCCCGTCCCCACGAGGGGGCACCGTTCCGCCTCCTCCCACTCGCCCTTGAACCGGACCGGTCGCCTCGCCCGGCAAAGCCCGGACTCGACCGTGCAGGGCGGGGCCAAGCCCGAATCGGCAACGACGCTTCGAAGAGAAGCGACGCAGCATCGACCCGCGCCGGGCCTCGCACCCAACAAAGCACCCCCCCTCGCACCGAGCGCTCGCACCGGCTATCCGTCGCCCTAACCGCTAACCTGGTTACCATCGATGCTTTACTTGCATGCTTACAAGCATACGCTACCCCTTTCACCCTCACAAAACCTGGCGTTCCAACGCCGTCCGTACATTCCACCAACGCTCTCCCTGTTACACACCACACCTCTCGCGCACACTTTGGTCCACACCTCTCCTCCGTTACGTCCTCCGTAACACTCACCATGGGCGTGCACTCTTGCATCCACCCACTAACGCGCTCACATGGGCTCTCCCACACCCGCGCCATGACCAACTCAGGTGTGCTTCCTCGCACACGTTCCACCACCACCTTACTCTCCGTGTCACACTTCGTACACCCCGACGTGCATTCTCGCTCGCACTCGGTTTCACACTCGCGCTCCGATGTGCCCTCTCGCACCTGCGCCATCACCAACTCACTATTCGTGTCACTCTCCGTACACCCCGACGTGCATTCTCGCTCGCACTCGGTTTCACACTCGCGCTCCGATGTGCCCTCTCGCACCTGCGCCACCACCAACTCACTATTCGTGTCACACTCCGTACACCCCGACGTGCATTCTCGCTCGCACTCGGTTTCACTCCCACACTTTATAACACACCCACTCGCCGACGCACACTTTTTTCTCCCTCGCGTGCCATTTCCACTCACACGGGACCCTTCACCAACGCCCGGGTGCCATATCGATCCCAATCGCGCGACAATTCTTTTGTCGCCAAACATCCTCTTACAAAATCTCCCCGCACAATACACAACAGCACGACTCACCTGGGGGATCCTTTTCTCCACGCGAACCTGCAAACTTCCATTCGGGTTAAGCACAGCATCGTGATGTGAGCAGGGACTTTGTACATAATCCATTTCTCCCTGCAATTCCCGGGCTACCTCCGTCATCTCTTCAATTTTAATTCCCAGCACTGCTTTTTCTTTATTAACCTCGGCGACCGCTGGCTTTAATAAAACAACCTCTACCTCATTGGTCGCCGGCTTTTCCAAACCCCGTGTCGCGATTTCTACCCCCGTCATTGTACCCATGCTTTCCTCCGCTTCGCTCAACCAGCGCTTTTCGACCCGCGTTACCTCGTCGTGCACCCCTGGGAGCCTTTCGCCCACCATGCGATCCATGGTCTCCCCACATTTTTGCATGCGGTCACCCATTCTGTTGGTTATTGCTTCAATTTGGTTTCCCCATCGCTCACAGTTAGCTCTCCTTTCTTTTATTGTTGCTTCAATTTGCTCACTGTGAGCCTCCATTTTTGCCATCATTTCAATCATAAAAAGCCCCCAATCCATCGGCGGTGCTGCCACGGTCACGGGCGTGGCAAAATTTGGTGCCGCTACACCCACGTGCGTGAGGACGCCACTTTGCGCGTCTGATACTTCCGCAACCACATTGCTA